>NC_057806.1:429549354-429551235 GCF_018294505.1 Triticum aestivum
TAACTTATGTCATTTTGGGGAAGAAGAAGAAGAAGATGAAGAAGACTATAAGCTTATTATGTAAACTTGGTCATTTTGTGCTAACATAAGTAATTTTGGAGCTAACCTATAGGAAACTAAGCATAGTAGACATAACTTAGCATATTAGAGCTAACATAGGTAACTAAGCATATTAGAGCTAACATAGGTAACTAAGCATATTAGAGCTAACTTAGATCTAACTTATGTCATTTCAGAGGAAACAAAGCTAAGTATATATAGATCATTTTGGAGATCAAACATACCTGACATAATTCAGTTCTCACTGTTCTTCTCCTTCTCCTTCCTCAGCCTGATGTGCCAAGAGCGGCGAGGTGGTGGAGGAAGTGGGATGTAGTCTTCTACCACAATTGGCGTGGTCATGTCACCCAGTTGTGGGATCGCCGGCGCCACCACCGGCGTGAGGTCATTATCAGGCACCACCACCATCGCGAGGCCATCTTCAGGCAGGACAGGCATGGCCATGGCTAGGTAATCCTCAGCAACCACCATCTCTTGCCCATGGTCAGCCACCACCATCTCTTGCCCTTGGTCAGCCACCACCATTGCTAGGTCATACTCAGCCTGATGCCCACTCTGCTCCTCTTCTTCCCCACTCCAGTCCGGATCATCCTCCTTGTTGTCTTTGCTGCAGCCAGAATCACTGCTGCTTTTGCTACAACCAGAATCATTGTTGCTTTTGCTACAGCCAGAATCGCTGCTGCTTTGGCTGTAGCCAGTGTCGCTGCTGCTGCTCCCATTGCCTGTATAAATGCAACAATGACCGTTAACAATTGATCTGAGACAAAGCCAAATGTAGAGGAATAAGAAGAGGCAGAGCGTATTGGCATCATCGTCGTCAGCGTAGCGCATGCGCGACATAGTCGCGTTGAACACCTTCACGATGAGCATGGTGGCGTCGTCGTCGTACCTGAAGACAAGGAAGTACCCCTGCCGCACGTCGTAGGCACGGTAGAACTTCTCCCAGCCACGACATAGGTACATGTGGCCCTCCTTGATCACCAACTCCACATCCCAGAGCCTGCGAAACCCGCTGCCGGCCTGTTGCAGCTTCACATTATTTGGAGGATCTTCACCCAGCATGTTGATAAAAGTCTCAGGCAGCCTCTGCAGTTTGGGACAATGAGTGATGTAGCAAACAAAGGAGTTATCATAATGAGATGGGTGAAGGGGAGATCTCTCCTTTTATATACTTGCGTCGTGGATGATACTGAAGTCCCAAGTATGATACTGAAGAACTCGAAAGCATCCAACTCGTACTCTGGTGTGGCAGAGCGGAGTCTGCGGTGACGGCTTCCCCACATCTCTGATAAGAAGCAGAAGAGACCAATTAGTACCCTTAAAACATTATCATACAACATTATAACATAAGAAATTTTGAGCAGAAGATAATCAACTACACCAAGTTATCATTTCTCATTCAAAAAACAATGCACTTGTGGACATATGATGGCTCTAGTTGAATTTATTAGTAGCACTAGTCGTAAAAAATGTTGACTTTAATTGAATTTCATATAATAACTATTTTAACTTCTTCTTCTTCCCCTCTCCTCTTTTCTTCTTCTTCTTCTTCTTCTTTTTTCTCATCATCCTCCTCTTCTTCTTTTTCTTATTCTTGTTCTTATTTTTTCTTCTTTTCCTTTTTCCTTTTTCCTTTTTTTCCTTCTTCTTTTCTAATATGTAAACTATCTAAAACAATTTATTATCTAAAACTATATCTATTATCTAAAACAGGGGCGGGGGAGGTTTTCCTTTCTGTCTTCTCTTTTTCTTCTTCTTCTTCTTCTTCTTCTTCTTCTTCTACTACTACTACTACTACTACTTCTTTTTTTCTTCTTCTCC
>NC_057806.1:429551245-429551858 GCF_018294505.1 Triticum aestivum
GGCGGGGGAGGTTTTCCTTTCCTTCTTCTCTTCTTCTCTTCTTCTTCTTCTTCTTCTTCTTCTTCTTTCTTCTTCTCCTCCTCCTCTTCTTCTTTTTCTTATTCTTGTTCTTATTTTTATTCTTTTCCTTTTTCCTTTTTCCTTTTCTTCCTTCTTCTTTTCTAATATGTATACTATTTAAAGCTATTTATTATCTAAAACTATATCTAATATCTAAAACAGGGCGGAGGGAGGTTTTCCTTTCCTTCTTATCTTCTTCTCCTTCTTCTTCTTCTCCCTCCTCGTCTTCCTCCCTCCTCCTCCTCCTTCTACTCCTCTTCTTCTTCTAAACTAAAACTAAAACTAAACTAAAATAAACTAAACCAAAATAAAGTAAAATAAAATAAACTAATACTAAAACTAAAACTAAACTAAAAATAAAACTAAACCTAAAACTACACTAAAAGAAACTAAAAAACTAAACTAAAAAGTGGAAGAACAAACCTGCAGGGGATCCCCGGTGGAGGGCGAGGTCGGCCAGTGGGGCGGGGCGGCGCAGGGGCCGCGGGGAGGAGGGTGGCAGCGGCGCAGGGCAGGGCCACGGGGAGGGCTCTGGCACCGGGGAGGCCCGGCG
>NC_057806.1:429552202-429570097 GCF_018294505.1 Triticum aestivum
GGGGAGGGCTGGATGGCGGCGGGGGCTGGGTCCGGGGGGCAGGGCCGGCGGGCGGTGGCGGCGGCAGAGTTGCAGGGGAGGAGAGAGGCGGGCGCGCGGGAGGGAGACAGAGAAAGAGAGAGAGGGGAGATGGGTCGGCCCGTTAAGTGGGCCTTCTTTGCCGTCTGCTAGAAGATGGCAAAGAGGATAGCACGTCTCCCCTATGTCGTCCGCCGGTGGACGGCAAAGAACCTGACCTAGCCACACCGTGTCCTGTGGGGCCCACCTGGCCCTTTGCCGTCTGCCTTCTAGCTCTTTGCCGTCAGCTGGCTGATGGCAAAGAAGCAGTGGATGGCAAATAGACTTTTTGCCATCCGCACTTTCTTTGCTGTCCGCTTTGTGGAAGCGGACGGCAAAGAGGCTCTTTGCCGTCAGTCGGCTGACGGCAAAGAGATGGAAGACGGCAAATTGCCAGATTCCAGTAGTGTATGTTCCTTCTAGTGAAGATGAGCAGGGACATTTGCAGTGTTGAGGTCTATACGGTCGGTTGGTATGGACGCTTTGAACTCTTTGGGCCTCTTTGATTCATAGGATTTTGTAAACATGGGGATAGGATTTGTAGTGGCCTGCCCACTTGAATCCTATAAGAATAGAAAGGAAATGCGGGGAGCTGTGTCGCCTTTGAGAGTTACACTGATATTAACAGTACCGCACCTTCAGTTGAAGAGAGCTGGTATCCAAAGCCTTTCTAGCCGTACCGGCAATACGAGCACATATATTCCAGCAAGTTCCACTTTGCTGATTTTACTTTGATGCTTATGGTTTTTCTGTTATATCTACACTATGGTCTGTGTAGCTGCTTTGTGTCGCACTAGCAGCAGTCCACTCTTGAAGCTAAACACCGCAATGACTTACAAAATTGGCACCAAGGCATTGAGTGCCATTCTGGATGCAATAAAACGCATATGCTCCCCACCTGTTGATTCTTGTTCAAAATATGATCCTAATGACTATTCTAACCTCGAGGAGTCAAGGGCAGATGACCTGTCCTGTTCACCCATCAAGGTGTCTGTTCTAATTTGGCAAGGTTTTATTGATTTCACATATCTTGCATATGTTGTCTTGCATTTCTTTTACATTGTTGCACCGCCATCTTCTTAGTTTACTCATCATATATGTCGAGATGTCACGCCCATCCATTATCCATACATTTTTCATCTGTCATCATACCATGTTTTTCCACTCAAATGTTGTTCTCGTGCATCAGACATCAAAAAGGAAGAGGGTGATTGCCGAACCTGAAGGAGCACCAGCAAAGTCCTTGAAAAATGTGGTTGTGCCGGAGAAATCAGACAGCACCCCACTTATATTGGCTGTACAACAAGTGACACAAAACGTAGGACTGACTCCAGCAGACTGTACACATACTTCACTAGCCACACCACTAGCCGCACCACACAGGACCTGCACTCCAACAAAAGGTATGCCGATTTCAGTTGCCATATCACCAACCATACCACAGAAAAATCCCACTCCAGCAAAAAGTACAGCAAGTCCACTGGCCGAAGACCTATCCCAACTGCAGAGACGGCCAATTCCTGCAGATTGGAACCCCATTCTAGTTATTCCGAGTTTAAAAGACAATGCTTTCAATGTTGTTAGGGACTACGTGCATATATTCCCATCGTGGGAAGATTATAGTGAAGACAAACACCATTTTCACATCTTCCTGCCCCACTTATGTGTAAGTGCTATTATTCATGGTGATTATTTTCCTGTTTTCTGCTGATTGAACACATCAATGATTTACATTACATTGTTGTAAGTAGGCGAGGGTCAATCTGGATAGTCATGACGAGCAAAGCTTGCTTGCACTTTTCAAGGAAGCACTGCAGCAGTATTGGTGTTACCTGAGGAAATCACACTTTGATGGTAGTCTATAAATGAATTTCTGGTGAAGTCTCCTGTGCTAAATTTAGAATACATTGAATGGAAAAACCTTGTTATGCACTGGTCTCGTTCCGAGGATGAGGTACTGTCTATGATATCGCATGACAATTTGAACTTCTACTTTTCCACATGTGCCTTACGGATCTTTTTTGCAGGAAATCTACTCAAAAAAGAATTCGGTTTGAAAAGAACAACAAGATATCACAAATATGTTGCCCGCTGCTTTGCTCTTGTTAGTACATGTTGTCCTGTATCACTGTACTTGCATACATACCTGGTTCATTATGTGACAACAGTATGCATGATAGCTTGCTTATCAATTGTTTGCTCCAAATTATCTGATCTATATGAATGGTTACATTAGTGTAGAATATATCCAATGCCAATGAAATTTTTTAGCTCTGCATTGTTCTTGTAAGTACATGTTGTCCTTTATTAGTGTACTTATATTGATAGGTAGTTGTTCATGTACCATCACTCTTTCCTTTGCCCTCCATTTTCTCCACACAAGATCTATATTTACTCTTACCATAAGGTTGGATAACACCGATGGTACTGAAGAAGTTTAGCTCTGCGTTGCTCTTGGTTGTACCTTTTGCCTGTATCGCTGTACTTACATTTATAGCTACTTGGTTATGTAGCATCACTCTTCATCTTATCTTAAATATTCTCCATTTTTTTCTTATATTGTCACATCTATATTTACTCTTAACAAAATGTAGAATAAAGGCAATGCTTATGAAGAAGATTCTGTGGTAAACTTCTTGGATTGTCCCCCCCCCCCCATCAGCATGGACAAGGGCTTTATAGAGCCTTCCTTCACCAATAATGTAAGTTTGTCCTTCTCAAGCCTTCAAACTTTGTTGAGTATATTTGGTTAGGCATGACTGCAATAGCTGCTTATTTTTTGGTGTTTGCATTAAATTGTATGTTTAATGTTTATTATGTAGTTCATAAACAAAAGTTTGTCCTTCTCAATTTAAGTTTTCAGTTGTACAACCAAGTTCCTTCTTCATACCATGTAAATTAAACTATACAGAGCAAGTAATCTTCTTTTGCACTGCATGTATGCTTCTGTTCTTGATCCGTAATCCAGTAGTGTGGTGAACCTACCCACTATAGCACAATGTCATATTCTGCAATGTCTTAACTATGAACAATGTCATATCATTCTACTATTATTTAAACTATCTCTTTATTTGCCAATCTAAAATGGGATAAATTGACAACACACTAACCATTGATACTTATGAGTTATTGATCTGTAATCGAGTGGTGTCGTGAAGCTGCCAACTCCTTCACAATGACATTTCCTGCCATGTCTTGACCTGAACAATACCATATTGTGTTAATGCAATTTTTAACTGTGTCACTTTATTGGTCAGTAAGAAATGTGATACTTTTATGTGCAAAACCTGTCATCTCTCTGCTTGTTTATCTTTCAGAGTGGGGAGGATATAAGTGTTAAACAAGCGCAGTCTCATCAGCTTGCTCAGCTGCTTGCGCTGCAGCTCCCCAGCAAGGCTAACCTTTCTTGAACTCTATTGAAGTGTTGTCGGTTTGGTATATTATTTTGTCAGCGTGTTTAGTTGCACTGGTGGCGATCTTTGATGTCCCGTGTATGTAATATGTTGTCTGCTTGTGCTTTATTATCATAGTGGCGAACTTTGATGCCAAGTGGATGTAATATGCCATAATTTCTTTATTGTATAGTCTAGGTTTTTTCTTATTCACGATGCTGCAGTTATTTTATTATATATATATATATATATATCATGTCTTCGCAGTAAACCGGCGAAACCGTAAAATTACGGTACATAATCGGGCCGTCATGCAATCACGATGTATGATCCACATCATGGGCCCCGTCATCTTGGTCCGTTGGAAGGCCTAAATGTAAATTGGCCCACTAGTAGATTCGGGTCTTTAATAGGCCGAGTAAACCGCCGACCCTCTTTTCGCAAGAAAACTCAATGGGCATTTAGGAGGCTGAGAAGTAGGTTGGGCCTGAAACGTGCCGAACAGCTCATGGGCCGGCAGCAGCCCGAAATGGACCCCGACCTATGATTGTGCCAATCAAACCGGGCCGTCATTTGGCCCAACTATATGATGGGCTTTTCACAGGCCAAAATTAATATAGGGCCAAAATGTTAAACGGGCCCTTAACATGCCGAAACTAATATCAGGCCAAATTACTAAATTGGCCTTTAGCAAGTGGGTCCAAAAGCATAACGTCCAGTTGTCGGGCCAAATATGATATGGGCCATAATTTAGTCCAAAGCCTCTTAAAGGGTCGGACCTGATCTGGGCCGTAATTTGGCCCAGAATGTGGTAGGCTTTTAACGCGCCGGATCTCATATGGGCCAGTGTTAGGCCCAGAACGTGGCACGCCATTAATGGACCGGATCAAATATGGGCTGGCATTTGGCCCAAAACATGGCAGCCAGTTAATGGGCCGGCCTACTAGGGTCCTCAAAATCTTGTGGGCCTACAGCTGGGCCGACACATTAATGTCGGCGAAATCTCGTGGGCCTTTAGCTGGGCCGGCCCATTATGGTCCACAAAAATCTTGTGGGCCTTCAACTAGGCCGGCCCATTATGGCCCGCAAAAATCTTGTGGGCCTTTACCTGGGCTGGCCCATTATGGCCCGCAAAATCTTGTGGGCCTTTAGCTGGGCCAACCTATTATGGTGCGCAAAATCCGATGGGCCTTTAGCTGGGCTAGCCCATTATGGTCTGCAATATCTTGCGGGCCTTTAGTTGGGCCGGCCCATTTAAACTTTATGGGCCACTTTTGGGCCTGTCCATGTGTCAACATATCATAGGCGCATCTCGCCCATTGGATGAGTGACACCTGTGCCAACGCGGAGCTGACACGTGTTTCTGTCAGCCAATCAGAATTTTACACGTGGAAAATCCCCATTGGTCCGGGCTGTTAACGGGTTATCGGATCCAAAACCGGAGCCGATAGCTTAACAGCGTTCCGTTACGGTGGATGCCATGTGCCGGTCACCCTTGACGAAAGCACTTCTGTGACGCGGGATTTATCATCATGGAAGTGGACACTTCCGTGATGATAATTTTGGTAATGTCATGTAACACTTCTACGACAGCACAGGTATGACTATCTTGATTATTTCATAAAATTGTCATGGATGTACATGCATGACAGAAAATGTAACCTACTGTGACAAACACGTATCATCACGGAAGTATATTTTTTTGTAGTGCATGTTTAGAGTATGTGTGGAATTAAGATTATTATAACAGTGACACATATCATAGACAGATAATTGCAATGTCGTGGTCATAATCATACACCAAGTTAAAAAAATAAGCCAATGGCTTTCATCTTCTAGCAATATATCATGGTTCAAACATCATGTAACAATGAGAAGAAAACAGATATGATAGGGCCTACTCATATTCTACCATAGCACTTACTACAATTATTATATCAACTCTAAGCAATAACGTGTGTTGTTATAAAAAAATCCTGGAAATGAGAGTAACATATAGCAATCATGAGGTTATACTCATAATATCTATTCTAACAATAACATGTGTGGTCATAAAAATCTAGGAAATGAGAGGAACACATAGCAATGATGTGGTTATAGACATACTATAGGCCTGTTCGGATTCCCTCCACCTCCACAACTCCACTCCGGGAGCTGGAGGAGCCGCAATTGAAAATCACGGAGTGGGGAAGGAGGCGCTCTACAAATTCTCAGATTTCACGGAGTGGGAGAATTACCGAACAGGCCTATATATTCTAAATTTGTAACAATGAACAAGAAGTCGTATTCATAAGGTAAAGATGAGATGAGATAGAACAATTACACGATGATAGATTCCACCAGTATAGGCAGCCAATCCGTGCGTCGACCGCGTAAACAACACCATCGTGCACTATAGCATCAGACAGAAATGTTGGTTGAAGAGGATTGACGATGAGCCATAACCATGTATGGTGACTGGATTCCAGATAGACTAATCCCATGTTGAACATGGTAATGAGCTTGTAATCCATGTAGTCTTCTGATGGTGTGGGCAGTTCGCAGATTACAACCTTCAGCAAACAGAGGTCGAGCCAAAAGCTCGACGCGTCTTGTGGGTAGTAGGCAGGAGTGTCCGGCGGGCCACGAGGCTCGATGGCGGTGGTATCCAATGATGGAAGGGTGATCTCTCGCTCGGTGTGGATATCCACGAGATGCCACAGACTACAGGATTGGTGGATGAGGACGATCCAGTTGGCCTTCATGCCCGCCCAGTAGTGGCCGCGCATGAAGGACAGGTGGACGGGTAGTGGTAGCATGTCGAGGGGCACCACAACAACCTCCGTAGGATCATCAAGTCGGTGCCTGGGCCACCTGCGAGGATCAGGCATCAGCAAGCAGGGTGTCTTGAAAAGAGCCGGCCGGTTGCAGACGAGTAGACGATACAAAGACATCGAGCATGCGGCCAGACGGATGGTGTTGAGCAGGTCCATATGATTACAGATCTGCTCCAAGAGAACATCAGGGAGGGAATTCCAATCGTGGCTCTGCGTGTCAGTCGGTTCTGCCATAGGGTTTTTTAGGGCGCTAAGTGACTGGGGTTTTCGGTGCCTGCGAGCCAGCGGGGAAGTGGATTTGGGTGGGCGAGCGAAGAAGATGGTGTGTGTGGCCGAGCAGTGAATGGGGGGATGTGGTACGCGCGAGCTACCAAGGAAGATGGCGCCAACGAGCGAGCAGTGAGCATGGGGAAGTGGTGTGCGGCTGTTGATGGGGAAGAGAGGAGGAAGAAGAAGAGAGGAGGAAAAAGAGTGAAAGATGGGGAACAAAGTGCATTAAATCTCAATTCTACTAGTACTATACTACCAGGATATACCGTCCTTCGGAGTGTAAATAGTTACGCCAATGACATGTGGGTCTACCTCAAGAGGGCCCATATGTTAGTTAATGGATGAGAGAGGTGCATAGTCGTATTTGCGGAAGCGTGCTCCACTGGCAAACATGATGGCAGTACTGGGTAAGGCTGATTTATTAACACCAACACGCTGGTTCATCTTGTTAATTAAGTGTCCCATCTGCTACAGTGTGTATTGTCACTTCACTATGAAGACTAGTTGAATAGTTCTCTCTAACCGAGATGGGGAATAATGGATCTCAAAGACTTCATGTCTACAGTATCCCTATGCCTGTATGCTCAGGCCCCTCCCAATGCTCCGCCTTATACAGGTGCTAAGGCTGCCATGTAGGCAAAAAGTCTGATGTGGCAAGGTAATTAAGAGGAGAGAGATAAGTGTGGTGGCCCTAGTACTAAGCGCGAGAACCAAGACAATAGACTTAAATGGAAGAATCCTACCAATGCATGAAGAACTTTAGTTACAAAATGATTAAATAAAGGATGCTTAGCACAAACAAGTTAAGCACCTATGCATTGGGAGCTTTAGTTGCTAAAGTTTTTAATGTGCTTAGCACCCCATGTAAGCACGGATGCATTGCAACTAGCCTCATCCTGTCCAACAAGATGAAACATTGGCCAAGGCACCGGCGCCAGTAATGTAGGAGTACTAGTACTACCTCCTTTCCGGTTTATAGGGCCCAATTCAAAAATCTCATCAACCAAGGTAGATGATGAGTGGTGGAATAATTTCTGTAGTTTGCAAAACACTCAATTAATGCACTCGTTTTCCTCAAAAAATTATGTTTACCAATGCATTAATTTTGTGTCAAACTTTGACCATCTACTCCCTCCATCCAGGTGAATAAGTCATCTTCGGTTGTGCACCGTGACCAAGGAGGGAAAAACAAGAGAACTTAATGTTTATTTGCTACTCCCTCCGTTCCTAAATATTGTCTTTTTAGACATTCAAATGGAATACAACATACGGATGTATGTAGACATATTTTGGAGTGTAGATTCACTCATTTTGCTCCATACATAGTCACTTGTTAAAATCTCTAGAAAGACAAATACTCCATATTTGGGAACAAAGGAAGGCTTTTACTCCGTATTTGGGAACAGAGGGAGTATCACCATATGGAGGGAATAGAGGAAGCCTGAAATATGAACATGTCAATGGGAGGGAGTAAAAGCCTCACGCATGCATGCAACATGCAACACTCACACGTACACATGGACGCACACAACACTCACGCACCTATGCGTCACACAACACACGACGCAACACACACGCTCACGCTCAAGTGCTCAACCTACTCCCTACGTCCGTGAAAGACTGTACATTTAGATATTTACACATTGACCAGGGCATAATTGACGCCCAAAAGTAGCAGACTTATGTGTGCATGCGACCATTGAGAGAAGAAGATTAAATGAAGGTTGTTGCATGCTATAATTAAGGACAGACATGTAGCCTATAGCTAGAGCACAAGATGGTGCATTAGTCAATCAATATCGATTTTATATTAAAGGATAAATGCATTGGAAGTGTAGATGTACACTCTTTGTTTTTAGCCGATGTACACTCTTTGTTGGAAGACCGAGGGAGTACACGTGCATGCACTCACATACAAAGCCAGGGTGGT
The DNA here is from genome assembly GCF_018294505.1 of Triticum aestivum. Lineage (NCBI taxonomy): Eukaryota > Viridiplantae > Streptophyta > Magnoliopsida > Poales > Poaceae > Triticum > Triticum aestivum. Next base: position 429,560,668 of record NC_057806.1, read on the forward strand.
TCGCGCGCAAGGGTTGGACTCCTGTCACGCCTGCGTAAAGTTTTGTTTAACTAATTTCTTTGCTCTGCCAACTGACAGGTGGGACCCAAAAACCAGGTGACAATTTAACCAGTCAACAAAGTGCCACGTCGACTATGTGGCCGGTCGGTAGGGTGCAATACGGTGCTATACGATGAGCTAGTGATCGTATAATCACCGCAAAACTATATATAGTCACCGTAAAGAGCGTATTGTTACATATGTTGATCGCCAGTGTATTTTTCTCGTTTCAAATTAAGCCATATTAACCGGAAAGGACTAGTACTATTACTGCTTTGATGTGTCCCGTCAACTCGCCGAATGAGGAGAAGCTTGCTTACTACGCCCCTCCCTCGCCCATGCACGCGGTGGCTCATAGGACGAGGAGAGGGTTTTTACTACAGCGCCCTCTCCCTCTCCCTCTCCCTCTCGCTCACCCTCGCGGTGCACGTGGAGCAGTTCAATCGGTGTCAGATTGCCAGAAGCATAGTGTACTATAGCATCATCATTGTTGGACCTTCCGAAGAGGTGAAGAGCCAAGTGCAAGGTTCACACGAGTACGAACTGTTGAACCTCCTGAAGAGGCAAAGAGCCAAGCACAAGGTTTTATAGGAGTTGTCGTCCTAGTAGGAGTATTACAACTATAGCGAACGATGCTATTGTATGATGCCGCCACGTCACCTATATCCAAAGTTGTGCCACCTTTTTTCTCAAAGAGCATGTTGGAGCCCGTGCAACAACCACACAAGGTGCACATACACATAACACATTTACTAGTAATAAATTCTAAAGGACAAATGCCAGTATGCCACACAAGTTCATCTCCAATTCATGTGATAAATTTGTGCATGACTAGTCTACATATATTCACAGCGCTACCGTTCACAATTTATCATAGCCCACTTACACATTATAGATGGGCTACATGTCCTCCTCCAGGTTCCAGTCCCAGGTCTTCTTCATGGATGGCACGATCCATAGTGGTGGGCAACGGGAATCATTGTCACAGCTTTCTAGTCCGGTTCCACATGATCTAGACTCATCCAAGTTGAAGCGGCATAAATAAGGGATAGCGTGTCCCAACATGTCGTTCATCCGACAGTGCGGACTAAAGACACAACCATGCTTCATGAACGGCAGGACTTTGGTTTCATGCATGGAAGGTGGCATCCATTTCATTATGGGGTAGCTGTCCCCAATGAAAAGCGAGTACTCGCCAAGAGTATTCCTCGACACCCACGTTGCATCACGGGGGTCGAACTCGGCGCCGTTCATCTGGTACACGCGTGTAACGCCCCGAGACCGTTGCGCCAGGTGCCTTCCAATTATTCGCTGTCTTTGCCATGTCATGTGCTTGCGTGTTGCATCTTGCCATGCCATCATGTGCATTGCATCATCATATTTTCAAAACTTGCATCCGTCCGGGTTCTCCTTGTTCTTTCCGTTGTCCGTTTTGAGCCCAGCCACCCTTGCATGCTCCCGCGAGACATCCGAAATAGTATTTTATAAGTGGCCGAAAATTTTCTCAGAATGGGTTGAAAGTTGGCGTGCGGTCTTGTTATAGTGTAGGTAGACCACCTGCCAAGTTTCATCGCAATCTGAGTCCGTTTGATGCCCCAACAAATATTTATAGCGACAATATAGCTGGTCTATCGTCAGACGTTTTCGGTCTACGGAAACAGTCGCCGGGCCTCTCTCTCTTCTCTTCTCTCAGCTCGAGACCGTCTACACAGTCCACCCATCGCTAGCCCCCAACCTAACCTCTCTCATCAGCCCGCGACCCTCCTCGCGTGCGCATCTGAAAGCTGTCCCGGACACGACCCGGGCAGTCGTCACCGTTGTGTCCGAATCATCCCCTAACATCTATAAAACATCTCCGTTTTATTTTGGACTCCCTAAGCTTTTTATTTCACGACCATCCGATTCCGATCAAAGGGACCGAGCTAGCCCCTAACCTAATCTGTGAGGTATATATAGTCCACCCTTAGTCATTTTGGACAAACCCTAAAATCTAGGGACTTTGTCCCGTCGAGCCGCCGCCACCTACCGTATCTTCCTCGAGACCCAGATCCAACCACTCTCCCTTGCTTTCCCCAGTGAGCCAACCACCACACCATAGCCACCCAAATCCCGCAGTGCCCCTCCTTCTCCTACCCGAGACATACCTCGTTCCTGGCCCCTCCTCGTCTCGTCGTCCGGTGACCAACGCCGTCGCCGGAAACTCCCAGGCCAGTCCCTCGCGCGCTGCCCTTAATCTACTTCTTTTCTTCTTCGCGTCCCTGCTCAACTCCCTCTTGTTTCCCTCTGTAAAGGAAACCGCCATGGACGCCCGAGACGGCGACCTCGACCTTCAGGCCACCCGGTCGGGCCCCTGCTTCCTCGACCACCTGACCCCCCCACCCCTCACGCCCGAGCCGCACAGGAGACAAGCGCCCCGCTGCAACGCTCGACCCCGTGCTCGTCTTCCCGCTCGGACGGCCACCTCGCCAGCATCCTAGGGCCAGAGCTCCGCCGAGCCATCGCTCGAATCCGCCGCCCTTCGCCAAATCCTGCTGCTGCCGAGCTCTGCTCCTGCCAAACCTTGGACGAGCATGTCGCCCCGTGTTGACTGCTCTAGCGACCGCGCGAAGCCTAGCTCTGCCTCATGCCGGAGGTGACCCAGCCGAGCGCCTCCTTTGTTGACCCGCGCGAACCCAGGCTGCCTTTTTTGCTCGATCGAGCCGCCCGAGCACCTCCCCGAGTTCGTCATCGGGGGACGCCAGCGCCGAGACCCGCTCCCCTCCGTCCTCCACCTTCCCTCCATCGCGCCGCTCGTGGCGGAGTCCACTGTCGTTGCGTGCTCTGCTTTCCTACATCGAGCAGCAGTAGCGAGCGCCACCGCGTGTTGACCCGCGCCTGGGCTGCAACCAGCGCGTCCAGGGCCCAGCGGGCCTCCTCAGCCAGACGGCCTGCCCGGCCTCCTCCCCACTAGTTGAGTTGAAGCCCATGGTGAGATAGCCTAGCGCCCAATAGATTAAGGCCATATTTTTTTTCCTGAACAAATTTGTCTAATATACAGTGTAAAACAGTTTTGCAGAAAATCCCTCCAACCTCATGCATATTATAACTCACCAACCATGCATCATATTAAATAAGTTATATATGTAAAATGCTTAGAATTTTGTGTAGATTAATAATTTGCGACTTTCATGCATGTTTAAAATGGTTAAACTTGTTGTTTGTTTAATTTTGCTTAATTGCCATGTTAAAATGATTTATTTCATAACTAAATAACTGTAGCTCCGTTTTTAATAATATTTATATGTAAATGGGGTAGAAAAATGCCTAGTTTAACATGGTGGATTTACTTTGCATGTTTAAGAACTCTAAAATCGTGTTTAGGGCAGAACAGTAGCAAATCCATAAATTATGCACATGAGGATTTTCCGGACTTGTTGCTTATTGTTCCGGCCTCATTTAAACTTGCCTAGATAGGTAGTTTTGTTGTGCTTCACCCCTTGCCATGTTAAACAAAATTTAATATTGTTGAGTACATAAATGTGAGAGAACTAAATAAGTCACGTGGTGTTTCATCAATATGCAATGGAGTTGCATACTGAGCTCCACTTAATTTGTAGTGTTGTGTGTGCACTTTGCCATGCCATGCTTCATTAAACTGGTCATGCATCATACTTGGTTGTGCATCATGCCATGCTTATGTGATGGTTGTTTACTATGTTGTTTCCTTCTTTCCGGTGTTGCTTCTTCGGGTTAGTTCCGATAACGTCGCGTTTGTGAGGATTTGTTCGACTACGTCCATTTGCCTTCTTCATGGACTCGTTCTTCTTCCTTGCGGGATCTCAGGCAAGATGACCATACCCTCGAAATCACTTCTATCTTTGCTTGCTAGTTGCTCGATCTATTGCTATGCCGCGATACCTACCACTTTCTATGTCATGCCTCCCATATTGCCATGTCAAGCCTCTAACCCACCTTTCCTAGTGAACCATTGTTTGGCTATGTTACCGCTTTGCTCAGCCCCTCTAATAGTGTTGTTAGGTGCAGGTGAAGATGAAGTTTGTTCCATGTTTGGAACATGGATATGTTGGGATATCAAAATATCTCTTATTTTAACTAATGCATCTATATACTTGGTAAAGGGTGGAAGGCTCTGCCTTATGCCTGGTGTTTTGTTCCACTCTTGCCGCCCTAGTTTCCGTCATACAAGTGTTATGTTCCTTGATTTTGCGTTCCTTACACGGTTGGGTGTTATGGGAACCCCTTGACAGTTCGCTTTGAATAAAACTGCTCCAGCAAGGCCCAACGTTGGTTTTACAATTTGCCTCACCACCACCTACCCTTCCTGATGAAGCTATGTACCTAGGGTAGGGTCATGGACCTGTCCAAACTGCCCTACCCAAGGACATCTCTAGAAGAAATCACCTTTCAATCGACTTGGAGGTGTTCCACTTGACAGACTCAAAGACACTCAACCAAGAAGCAATCACTCGACCAAGACCAAACCACTCGACGGCCAGGAGACCTAAAGGCACTCCGCATGCTAAAGGTCGGTTATTAAGTAGCTTTTATGGTCATCATAGCACTTTATTAGGGGCGTTACCAGTAACGCCCGACCTTAATGTATTTAAAACCCTGGACAACTGAGGGCCGGAGGGGTCCGGCGAACTCTATATAAGCCACCCCCCTCCTCAGTGTAAAGGGTTTGCACCCCGGTAATTCATACACGCATAATCCAGTAGACCGCCTCCGGGCTCCGAGACGTAGGGCTATTACTTCCTCCGAGAAGGGCCTGAACTCGTAAACCTCGTGTGCTTACAACTTCTCCATAGCTAAGATCTTGCCTCTCCATACCTACCCCCTACATTACTGTCAGACTTAGAACCACGACAGTTGGCGCCCACCGTGGGGCAGGTGTTTTAGCGACTTGTTGGAGGAGTTGTGATCTTTTCCGATCCAAATCATCATGGTTTCTGGCGGAGTTTTGGTGGAGGGCCGCGAGATCCGTCTCGGCGCGCTCACGTTCATCGCCGATGACTCCGCTTGGCTTCAGGAGGCTCCACTCGACGTGGACGCACTCGCTATCCGCGGGGCAATGCACTTTAGCGCGTGTGTCCGCGACGTTCTCTTGCGGCAACCGTTGACCCACTACCAGTCGGCTCCTGTGTTGTCCTCCCTCCCTGTTTCCCGCCGGTGCAAGCGCTCCGGTCGGTCGAGACTTCAGCGGTGGGTGAGACACGCGGTGGCACGCCACTCGGCCACCCCTCAAGTCGCGGCGATCGAGCCCGACGAATCCCTCTACGGCCTGTTCGATCTGTCGACTGGGTCCGCAGAGACCGCATCCGACTGCGACAGCAGTGATCCGGCGACGAAGGTTCTGATGGTCAATGGACCGCCCAGTCCTCCCGGTTTTCCCCACACCGACGGAGGCGCAGGTGGAGGCGACCCGTCGCGTCCCCATGAGGAATATCTCCCCGAGCCTCTCACGTCGCTGCAGAGAGAAGAACTTCGTCGCCAGAACATGGATGCACTGCACACTCCTATCGTTGGAGAAACCCCCGAGGCTCGTGCCTTGGAGGACACGTGCCTAGCAAACTTGGCCGAGCGCACTCGACTGGAGAACCTCCAGCGAGCACTCAACGAGCGTGCACGACAACGGGTTCCAGAATCCAGTCGACGTCAGCTCTTTCCGCCCCCGCAGGTATATCGAACTCCGATTCAGAATTTAGCAACTTCAGCCCGTATAGCAGAGTCGATTCAGCCTTCCCAGTTAGAGGCTGGCAGAGGCTTGCTGCAGATCAGAGCGTTACTCCGGGCAGCAGGAGACCAGAATTCCGTTGTTTCTCAGTCGCGGAACAGGATTCATAGCAGATCCGTTGCTGCAGACACAGTCCAGTCGGCTCATAGCCCAAGATCGCCCCCGAGGCGTGAGGGACGTGGGGACCGGCGTAATCAGTACAGGAACCGTGAGCAATATGATCACCGATTCGATCGTGACGATCAACGTCAAGTGCCCACCCCTCCCCCGAGGAGCGGGTCGTATGTGCCTCGACAGCAAAATGATAGGCGCCCTCATAGTGTTGGGCGAAGGATTCTAGTCGACCTCAGGGAACCAGGCTTTCATGCGAGATCCATTCTCATTCAAGGTTTGGTCGACAGGAACAGAGCTCACTGAGAAGGTCACAACAGAGATCCACCTACCAGCAGCAGAGTACATGTTTCGGGGCCAGAGTGCTTTAGTAGAGCCATCAGGGCCGCTGTGATTCCTCCCAACTTCAGGTTGGCGACTGGAGTCAGTAAGTTCATTGGTGAGTCCAAGCCCGATACTTGGCTTGAAGACTACCGAGTGGCCATCCAGATTGGCGGCGGCAATGATGAAGTGGCCATGAAGCACCTGCCTCTCATGTTGGAGGGCTCGGCCAGAGCGTGGCTGAATCAGTTAGCACCCAACAACATTTACACTTGGGAAGATCTCGCCCGAGTGTTTGTCACCACATTTTAAGGAACATGCAAGCGACCGGCAGGGCTGACGGAACTGCGGTCTTGCGTGCAGAAGCCAAATGAAACTTTGAGGGATTACATACAGAGATGGATCACGTTACATCACACGGTAGAGAATGTGCCTGACCACCAAGCAGTCTGTGCCTCCAAAGAAGGCGTCAAGTACAGAGAACTGAATCCGAAATTTGGTTGAACTAGAGATATGTCTCTGAATCGGATGATGGAGATTGCCACCAAGTACGCTAATGGTGAAGATGAGGATCGAGTCAGGAGTGGCAAGCTCAAGTCAGTCGCTCAAGAAACTGGAGGAAATTCCAATTGGAAACAGAAGCGGAAAGCCGAGCCAGCTGCTCCTGGGGAAGCCTTGGCTGTAACTCAAGGAAAGTTTAAGGGGAAACCCAAAGGACCTTGGAACCCCAAGAAAGTTAAAGACCAAGATGGAAATGATGTGTTGGATTTGCCATGTCACATCCACACCAAGAAAGATGAAGAGGGTAAGTTCATTTACCCAAAACATACCACTCGACAGTGTTGGCTCTTGATCCAGCAGTTCCAGGGCAAGAAGCCCAAAGATAAGGAAAAGGAGTCAGACAAAGTTGAGGACAAGGAAGACAGTGACGATGGATACCCCCAGGTCAATTCCACCCTGATGATTTTTGCTGATGTTGAAAGCAAAAGTCGACTGAAAGTTATCAACTATGAGGTGAATATGGTTGCTCCGGCAACACCCAGTTATCTGAAGTGGTCTCAGACTGCCATCACATTCGACCAGTCCGATCACCCAATGCACATTGCCACCCCTGGGAGGCAAGCTTTGGTGGTCGACCCAGTTGTTGAAGGCACTCGACTGACCAAAGTCTTGATGGATGGTGGCAGTGGTTTGAACATATTGTATGCTGAGACATTGAAAGGGATGGGCATTCCGATGTCCAGACTCAGTGCCAGCAACATGAGTTTCCATGGAGTCATTCCTGGAAAGAAGGCTGAGTCACTCGGCCAGATTGCTCTTGATGTGGTTTTCGGTGATTCCAAGAATTACCGGAAAGAAAAGTTGACGTTCAAAGTTGTAGATTTCCAGAGTGCATATCACACTATTTCGGGCAGGCCGGCTTATGCATGCTTCATGGCTCGACCATGTTATGTGTATCTCAAATTGAAGATGCCTGGTCCCAAAGGTGTGATGACTGTTATGGGCAATCGGAAGAAAGAAGAAGAGTGTTTTCAGAAAGTTTCAAAGATCGCTGGTGCTCAGATGGCAGTGGTGGAGCTGCAGGAATACCAGAAGACTGCAGACCCGAGTGATTTGTTGCGAGCCAAGAAGCCCGCTACAGAATCAGCTTTTCAGTCGTCTGGCGAAACGAAACCGGCTCACATCCATCCGACCGATCCTAGTGCTGCTCTGACTCATATCTCAACAACACTCGACTCCAAATAGGAAGAAGCGCTCATCCAGTTCCTCTGTGAGAACTAGGACATTTTTGCATGGAAGCCTTCTAACATGCCGGGTGTTCCCAGGGAGCTGGCTGAGCACCGCCGACTCAAAAGTAAAACCTGTCAAAGAACATCTCCGACGGTCTTCCGTCCAGAAGAGAAAGGCTATTGGCGAGGAGGTGGCTCGGCTCTTAGCAGCGGAGTTCATCCGAGAAATCTACCACCCCGAGTGGCTCGCCAACGTTGTCATGGTCCCCAAGAAGGACAAGTCACTTCGCATGTGCATTGACTCTAAACATATCAATTGGGCCTTCCCGAAAGATCATTTTCCTCTCCCCCGCATCGACCAGATAGTCGACTCGACTGCGGGATGTGAGCGACTGTCTTTTTTAGACGCCTATTCCGGGTACCATCAGATATGTCTGTATGGACCTGACAAGATCAAAACAGCTTTCATCACTCCATTCGGGTGCTTCTGTTATGTTACCATGCCGTTCGGCCTCAAGAATGCAGGAGCCACATTCATGAGGATGATTCATAAGTGTTTGCTCACTCAAATCAGTCGGAATGTGGAAGCATACATGGATGATATTGTGGTCAAGTCACGGAATGGTTCCGACCTGCTGACTGACCTTGCTGAAACCTTTGCCAACCTCAGGAGGTATGATATCAAGCTTAATCCATCAAAGTGCACATTCGGAGTTCCTGGCGGAAAATTACTCGGTTTTCTCGTTTCCGAACAGGGAATCGACGCCAATCCAGAAAAAGTCGGTACTATACTCTGAATGAAAAGTCCTGTGCGAGTGCACGACGTCCAGAAGCTTACTGGTTGCTTGGCCGCTTTAAGTCGATTCATATCTCGTCTCGGTGAAAAGGCATTGCCTCTTTACCGATTGATGAAGAAGTCCGACAAGTTCGAGTGGACTCCTGAAGCTGATGCAGCGTTTCCAGAGCTCAAAGCTCTGCTCTCCACCCAGCCGGTGCTTGCTGCCCCAATCAGCAAGGAGCCTTTGCTGCTTTACATCGCAGCCACGGGACAAGTCGTCAGTATGGTACTTACGGTCGAGCGGGAAGAAGAAGGAAAAGCCTTCAAAGTTCAGCGCCTAGTATATTATATTTCTGAAGTTTTGACCCTGTCGAAGCAAAGATATCCTCATTATCAGAAGTTTGTATATGGGATTTATATGACCACAAAGAAAGTTGATCACTACTTCTCTAATCATTCCATTACAGTCGTCAGCGACGCTCCATTGTCAGAGATCCTGCATAACAGAGATGCAACTGGTCGAGTGGCAAAATGGGCGATTGAACTCCTTCGTCTAGATATCAAGTTTGAGGCAAAGAAAGCTATCAAGTCCCAGGCAATAGCAGATTTCGTCGCTGAGTGGATTGAACAGCAACTGCCGATTCAGGTTCACTCGAAGCATTGGACCATGTTCTTCGACGGTTCCAAAATGCTAAATGGTTCCGGTGCCGCGGTGGT
>NC_057806.1:429570276-429572541 GCF_018294505.1 Triticum aestivum
AATGAGGCAGAATATGAAGCACTTTTATATGGGTTGCGCATGGCCATTTCACTCGGCGTCCGTCGCCTCATGGTCTATGGCGACTCAGATTTGGTGGTTAATCAGGTGATGAAGGAGTGGGACGTCAGAAGTCCAGCCATGACTGGTTATTGCAATGCAGTGAGAAAGCTGGAGAAGAAATTTGAGGGGTTAGAGCTTCATCACATACCCCGACTGAAAAATCAAGCAGCCGATGATTTGGCAAAAATAGGTTCCAAAAGAGAAGTCGTTCCTAGCAATGTGTTTTTGGAACACATCCACACACCATCAGTTCAGGAGGATCCCTTCACTGAAGAGGCCCCGCAGCCAAAAAGTGCCACGGATCCGACTGAAGTTGAAGTTCCAGCTATGGTCGACCTGATCATGGAAGTCTTGGTCATCACTCCCGACTGGATAATACCGTACATCGCGTACATCCTAAGGAAAGAGCTCCCTGAGGACGAAGAAGAGGCTCGACAGATCGTCCGTCGATCCAAGGCCTTTACAGTCATAAAGGGACAGTTGTATAGAGAAAGCGTGATTGGAGTCAGTCAAAAGTGTATAACACCAGAAGAAGGTCAGATGATCCTTGATGATATCCACTCGGGGACCTGTGGTCATCATGCATCCTCTTGGACCATTGTGGCTAAAGCATACCGAGCGGGATTCTACTGGCCAAGAGCGAATGAAATGGCGAAAGAGATAGTCGACAAATGTGAAGGATGTCAATATTACTCCAATATGTCGCACAAGCCCGCGTCAGCCCTAAAAACCATTCCACTCGTCTGGCCCTTCGCTGTTCGGGGGCTGGACATGGTTGGACCACTGAGAACGGGCAGGAGCGGCTTCACTCATGTGCTAGTAGCAGTCGACAAGTTCACCAAATGGATTGAAGCTAAGCCTATCAAGAATGTTGATGCTTGCACTGCTATCAGCTTCATCAGAGAGTTGATATTCAGATATGGAGTTCCGCACAGCATCATCACTGACAATGGGTCAAACTTCGATTCCGACAAATTCAGGGCCTTTTGCGCCTCTTAGGGCACACAAGTCGACTATGCTTCGGTCGCTCACCCCCAGTCGAATGGACAAGCGGAAAGAGCAAGCGGCTTAATTCTCAAAGGACTGAAACTTCGATTGATGCGCGATCTCAAGCATGTGGCAGGAGCGTGGGTCGACGAGCTTCCATCAGTTCTTTGGGGATTGAGGACAACCCCGAACTGATTGACCGGAAGAACCCCATTCTTTCTGGTCTACGAAGCCGAAGCAGTCTTGCCGAGTGACCTGCTTCACAACGCCCCCCGAGTCGAGCTCTACTCTGAAGATGAAGCAGAACAAGGCCGGAAGGACGCATGCGACCTCCTGGAAGAAGAAAGAGAAATGGCCATGATCCGATCGACCATCTATCAGCAAGACTTGCGTCGATTCCATGCCAGAAATGTGAAGAGTCGAGCCTTCCAAGAAGGAGACTTAGTCCTCCGAGTGGATCAGCAGAAACCACACAAACTCGCTCCTACTTGGGAAGGCCCCTTCATAGTCACCAGAGTCCTCCACAATGGAGCGTACCACCTCTATAATGTCGATCGCCAGATTGATGAGCCACGAGCCTAGAATGCGGAGCTACTCCGCCCCTTTTATACTTGAATTCTCACTTGGATGAGATGTAATAAGAAAAACTCCTGTAGTTTATTTATCAAATACAAGAGCGTTATAATTTTCCCAGTGATTGTTATTGTTTTTGTTTGCGTGAGAATTCCCCCAGTCGGTGGCTTAGCTGCAAATCTGTTTCGCCTAAGTTTGTAAAAATAATTTCCTACCGAGTGGTGAGCCAGCCTCCCACTCGGGGGCTTAGCTGCGAACCTGTTTCGCCTAAGTATTTGAAAATCCTACCGAGTGGTGAGACGGCCTCCCACTCGGGGGCTTAGCTGCAGTCCAGTACTCGCCTAAGTATTTGAAAATCCTACTGAGTGGTGAGCCAGCCTCCCACTCGGGGGCTTAGCTGCAGTTCAGTACTCGCCTAAGTATTTGAAAATCCTACCGAGTGGTGAGCCAGCCTCCCACTCGGGGGCTTAGCTACAGTCCAGTACTCGCCTAAGTATTTGAAAATCCTACCGAGTGGTGAGCCAGCCTCCCACTCGGGGGCTTAGCTGCAGTGCAGTACTCGCCTAAGTATTTGAAAATCCTACCGAGTGGTGAGCCAGCCTCCCACTCGGGGGCTTAGCTGCAGTCCAGTACACGCCTAAGTAT
>NC_057806.1:429929494-430019387 GCF_018294505.1 Triticum aestivum
CGGGCGGCGGGGCGGCGACGCGGGGCGGCGGCGGCGCGACGGTGGGGCTAGGGTTAGGGTTTGGGGTGGGGCGCGGCTTGGGCTGTTCGGGCCTCGGGCGGTGCTACTTAAAGCCCCGGCTAGGCAGAATCCTGGCCGGTTACGGCCCAGAGTCGGTTCGGACCTTTTTTTAAATAATTATGCTCGGAAAAAACACAAAAGGAATACTAAACGGACTCCAAAAATCCTGAAATAAATTTTCCCCGGCTTCTAAAATCAAGTCGCACAATATGAACATTTACTTGGGGCCTAAATGCAATTTTGAAAAACGCGCATTTTTCCTAAATTCAAATAAAATAGCAAATAAAACCAAAATAAAATCTTATTTGATTTTATTATTAAATCCTCAATATTTCTGTATTTTGGGAAAGTCATTTTATTCCCTCTCTCATATTTTGATAATTGAAATAATTGAAGATAAAATAAATAAAACCGAATGATCCTATTTTCAAAATTTGAGAAACTCAAATATGAAAATAACGAAATCCCCAACTCTCTCCGAGGGTCCTTGAGTTGCGTGAAATTTCTAGGATCAACCAAAATGCAATTAAAATATGATATGCAATGATGAATCTAATGTATAACATTCCAAATTGAAAATTTGGGATGTTACACAAAAAGGTTCGTCGTAAAAGGTTACGTCGATGAAAATTTTGACACTGATCGAGACGACTCTAAGTCTCAATCTGGATACATATTGAAAGTGGGAGCAATTAGCTAGAGTAGCTCCATGCAGAGCATTGTTGACATAGAAATTTGCAAAATACATACGGATCTGAATGTTGCAGACCCGTTGACTAAACTTCTCTCACAAGCAAAGCATGATCACACCTTAGTACTCTTTGGGTGTTAATCACATAGCGATGTGAATTAGATTATTGACTCTAGTAAACCCTTTGGGTGTTGGTCACATGATGATGTGAACTATGGGTGTTAATCACATGGTGATGTGAACTATTGATGTTAAATCACATGGCGATGTGATCTAGATTATTGACTCTAGTGCAAGTGGGAGACTGAAGGAAATATGCCCTAGAGGCAATAATAAAGTTATTATTTATTTCCTTATTTCATGATAAATGTTTATTATTCATGCTAGAATTGTATTCACCGGAAACATAATACATGTGTGAATACATAAACAAACAGAGTGTCACTAGTATGCCTCTACTTGACTAGCTCGTTGATCAAAGATGGTTAAGTTTCCTAACCATAGACATGAGTTGTCATTTTATTAACGGGATCACATCATTAGGAGAATGATGTGATTGACTTGACCCATTCCGTTAGCTTAACACTTTATCATTTAGTTTGTTGCTTTTGCTTTCTTCATGACTTATACATGCTCCCATGACTATGAGATTTTGCAACTCCCGTTTACCGGAGGAACACTTTGTGTGCCACCAAACGTCACAACGTAACTAGCTAATTATAAAGGTGCTCTATAGGTGTCTCCGAAGGTACTTGTTGGGTTGGCGTATTTTGAGATTAGGATTTGTCACTCTGATTATTGGAGAGGTATCTCTGGGCCCACTCGGTAATGCACATCACTATAAGCCTTGCAAGCATTGCAACTAGTGAGTTAGTTGCGGGATGATGTATTACGGAACAAGTAAGGAGACTTGCCGGTAACGAGATTGAACTAGGTATTGAGATACCGACGATTGAATCTCAGGCAAGTAACATACCGATGACAAAGGGAATAACGTATGTTGTTATGCGGTCTGACTGATAAAGATCTTCATAGAATATGTAGGAGCCAATGTGGGCATCCAGGTCCCGCTATTGGTTATTGACCAGAGAGGTGTCTCGGTCATGTCTACATAGTTCTCGAACCCATAGGGTCCGCACGCTTAACGTTCGTTGACGATATAGTACTATGAGTTATGTATGTTGGTGACCGAATGTCGTTCGGAGTTTTGGATGAGATCACGGATATGACAAGGAACTCCAGAATGGTCCGGAAGTAAAGATTGATATGTGGATAGTAGTGTTCGATCTCCATAAAGGGTTCCAGAATTCAACGGAAGGGGTTCCGGATGTTTCCTGAAATGTTTGGGCACGAGAACACTTTATCTGGGCCAAAGGGGAAAGCCCACGAGGTTTTTGGAAAGCGCAAAAGGAAGTTTTGCGGAGTCCAGGGGCCAGACGCCAGGGTCCCTGGCATCTGGGTCCAGACGCCGGGAACCCTGGCGTCTGGCCCTGGAGTCCGAGAAGGACTCTTGCCTTTCGGGTGAAACTGACTTTGTGGAGGCTTTTACTCCAAGTTTTGACCCCAAGGCTCAACATATAAATAGAGGGGCAGGGCTAGCACCCAAGACACATCAAGAAACACCAAGCCGTGTGCAGGCAACCCTGTCCCCTCTAGTTTATCCTCCGTCATAGTTTTCGTAGTGCTTAGGCGAAGCCCTGCGGAGATTGTTCTTCACCAACACTGTCACCACGCCGTCGTGCTGCTGGAACTCATCTACTACTTCGCCCCTCCTGTTGGACCGAGAAGGCGAGGACGTCACCGAGCCAAACGTGTGCAGAACTCGGAGGTGTCGTGCTTTCGTTACTTGGATCAGTCGGATCGTGAAGACGTACGACTACATCAACCGCGTTGATATAACGCTTCCGTTTTCAGTCTACGAGGGTACGTAGACAATACTCTCCCCTCTCGTTGCTATGCATCACCATGATCCTGTGTGTGCATTGGAAATTTTTGAAATTACTACGTTCCCCAACAATAACACCCAACCGTGTAAGGAACGCAAAATCAAAGGCGGCAAGAGTGGAACAAAACACCAGGCATAAGGCCGAGCCTTCCACCCTTTACCAAGTATATAGATGCATTAAAGTAAATAAGATATAATAATGATATCCAACAAATCCATATTCCAACATGGAACAAAACTTCATCTTCACCTGCAACTAGCAACGCTATAAGAGGGGCTGAGCAAAAGGGGTAACATAGCCAAACAACGGTTTGCTAGGAAAGGTGGGTTAGAGGCTTGACATGGAAATATGGGAGGCATGATAAGCAAGTGGTAGGTAGCGCGACATAGCAATAGAGCGAACAACTAGCAAGCAAAGATAGAAGTGATTTCGAGGGTATGGTCATCTTGCCTGCAATGTTCTCAAAGTTGTCAAAAACTTGATCCTCGAAAGCGTACTCAATAGGTTCCTCGGTCATGTACTCGTCTCCCGACTCTACCCAAAGCAAGAACACAAGCAAAGGACCAACAATCAATCACGGTGCAATGCACAAGCAACATGCAAAACATGGCATGATATGCAAGATATGATATGCAATGCATATGCGTGCTCCGGAAGGGAAAGAAAGATCAATGCATCAACTTGGCAAACCAAGTGTGCCACTCGAAAGATGAGATGATTTCGGTCGAAAACGATATAGAGATCACCGAAAACTGATGCACGGTTTGCAAATGGCAAGCAAAACAGGAATGACACAAAACTGCGATTAACAACATGATGCCACCTAGAATGCAACAAGAAACTAAGCTAGTACACTCCAACATAACAAAAAAATCATAGGGAAGTGATTTACAAGAGATGCTTGACAAAACATGAACACTGAGCTACGGCTAAATCACACTAGAACAGGTTCAAACAAGCATGGCAAAAGTGCAAAAGATATCAGCTTCACAGACTTGGTGAAAATACTAACATGTCAAAAACAACACCAGGAAGCAATGTTTAGAGCAAGCGAACAACATGCTATAGGACCATATCATAGCAAACAAAGGCATGGTATGATTCTAATAGAAGCATAAATCAAAAGTCCCTTACTGATCATAAGCCAAAAAGGCACAGAAGATATGATGGCACCCATGTAAACATAGAAAGTTTTATTAACAGATTCAGACTTAGCAGAAAAAGAGAGCATGTCATAAACAGATTTATGAAGGCAACTTTGTGACCTCAAACCACTCACCACAAGGCATTGCATGACAATATAAGCATACCAATAGCAATATAACATGTTCATGAAGCTAACCATGGCAAGAGAAAGTTCATAGGATGTATAGATCACTAGCAACAAACATGGCAAAAATTGATTAACATGTTAACGTTCTGCCAGGAACATTTTATAGCAAAAGTAGAGCAAGAACAAGACATGCTAGAGCACTCCATAATTGCAAACAGGGGCATGGATTGATAGATCATAACCACATGTTCAAAACATCCTTACTAATGTATCTCAAAATAAGCATGTATCTCACTGTAGCATCAAGTTTACATGACATCAAAATAACAGCAGGAAAAGGACTTAGCAAAATCCTAAGTCCCTGAAAACAACAACATTGTGGAGGCTACTTTGCATGCTTGTGCTAGTCACCACATAGATCACGAAAATAGAATACAAGCACCCCTGTAAAGATGGCATGTCGTAGATCAAAACACATGTAGACCTCAAGCTCATACGATGCACACATCAAATGTGACAAAAATGAAAAATCACCATGATATGTTAGGTAACAACAGTTAACATTTTATAGCACTCTTGCATCAATGAAAAAGGCATCATAAAGGGAAGTATCATGCATGGAAATGCTACTGGCATGAAGGGCTCGACGAGACGAACAATTTGACATATATAAGCATGATTTGGAGCACCGAGCACCAAGATGTGGCATGATGAAGTAGGCATGGAAGTTTACAGGGGAAAAGGACTTAGCCAAAATCAACCTCGTGGAAAAGCTGGACGGAGAGGTCCCAGGGAAAAATCAATGCAGCGGGGTCGTTTGGTTGGAGGACTTGGGCCGTCCGGGGATGGCAGCGTGCAGATCTAGGAAGATGGCAGGCGACGTGGCTCCGGCGAGGTCCGGTCACCAGAGAAGGCGAAGGAGGCCCGGGGCAGACGGATCTGGGCGAGGTGGGGTTGCCGGGGCCGGATCCCGACCGGATCGGGTGGAGACCCGAGCGCGGCGGCGAGCTGTCCACGGCGGCGGCGGCGAGGAAGTATGGCGGCGGGGCAGCGCGCTAGGACGGTGGCGGTGGTGCACGAGGCAGCGGCGATGGGGCGGCACGCCAGAGCGGCGGCGAGGTCCGGTGGCAGGATTACGGCGGCGGACGGCAGGGCCGAGGTTCTTCGGCGAGCTCCCGAGTGGCGGAGGAAGCGGCGAGTGGGTGCGGCCCGGCTCCGCCCGACGGCGGGCCGACGATGGGCCTCGGGCGGGCCCGGCAGGGATGTGGGCGTGGGGACACGTGTCAACGCACGGTTGGCTCGCGGCTGCGGGCGGACATGTCCGTCGGTGGGGAGAAGTGTCTGGCGGCGGGGAAGAATTCTAGGGTTTGGACTGCGAGATTTTTGGAGGGGTGCACATATTTATAGGTAGAGGGAGTTTGGAGTGTCCAAATGAGGTGTAGTTTTCGCCCACACGATCGCGATCCGATGATGGAGGACATGGAGATGGTTTAGATGGGTTATTGGGACGTTTTGGAGGGGTGTTGGGCTGCAACACACAAGGGGCTTTTGCGGTTACCCGGTTAACCGTTGGGGTATCAAACGGGCCCCAAATGGAACAAAATTTTACAGGCGGTCTACTGGTGGTGTACCAAGGCCACTTGGCAAATCTTGGTCCATTCCGAGAATGTTTAACACCCGCTCACGAAAAGAGACAAGACGGGTGCGCCGATGCATGTGGGAGTGCCGGATTGCGAAACGGACAACGGGGAAAAAGCTCGGGTGCATGAGACGAACACGAATGCAAAGCGATGCACATGATGACATGATATGAAATGCATGACATGAACAAAATGCAAAACGAAGACAAAAACCCAACCACGAAGGGAATCTCATAACTTAAAGCTGAAAATGGCAAGAATCGGAGTTGCAAATATGGCAAGTTACATCCGGGGTGTTACATTTTATCCCGTCTACTTGCCAATTTCTGGCGCCGTTACCCGAAAGGGATTGACAACCCCTTTAATACGTTGGGTTGCGAGTATTTGTTATTTGTGTGTAGGTGTCGTTCACATAGTGTTGTGTGGTTCTCCTACTAGTTTGATAACCTTGGTCTCATCACTGAGGGAAATACCTACCGTCACTGTGCTGCATCATCCCTTCCTCTTTGGGGAAATACCGACATAGTTCAAGCCGACATGAAGGGGGTGAATGGGAGATTCAAATTTACTTTCGAAACTTTGAATCAAAATTAAACACAACAACAGAATAGACTAACCAAGCAAATTACTGGTGATAGATAGCCAGGGCACATACGAAGGATAAGCCATATCAAGATCTAGGCTAGACTTCCGATGAAAGAAACAATTATCTCCTTTGTATAGTAACACAAAGCTTTCGCAATGACTATGGTACCACAGAATGATGTCATGATAAATGACATGGCGATGCAACCATAAAATGAGAAAGGGACGACATAAGCTAGCAATGATAGATAGTACATAGTGAAAGATAACACGCTAAACTTAGATGAACACAAGCAAAAGTACTACAGATACGTGATCAAGGATAACATTCGAAGTATAGAGCACTAAAGTTAAACTACCAAATTAATTGTAGTAGAAATAGAATGAACCAGTGGTGCTCGATGGCGACAGATGATTTTGTAGACCACTTCACTCTTCTGCAAGAGAGCTACGTCTCGTTGGAGGGACTTGTGATTGAGCATAGAAGTAAACCTCTCTCCGTCATATTCTCCTTCAACCAAAAGATGGTCATACTTTGGTTGAAATCACTCGTGATAGATACTTGTCGGCGATCTCCAAATCTTCGACGGACTTCTTCGCGAACCACAATTACTCTTGGTTGCTGAAGACTTTGCTTGGTGAACACAATTACTCTTCGACACTCAAGCCGGTGCAGCTCTCAAGAGTAATAGGTACAATAACTCAAACTCAGATCTGTTGTGATGCTCAACCACTATCTAAGTTTCGGCTCTTGATTTTCCCTAGTGGATTTTAAAATCAAATCTCTTGAGACGGTTGCTCAATCAATCTTCTCAGAATTCTTAAGCGGAGCAACCAACAGACAATGTTAGTGCGGGGTGGTTATTTATAGCCGTAGCCTTCCCAAAACGGAAATGACCAAACTAGACACAAAGCCCAACCAACAGCCAAACGACACATTTCTTATGGTTGGATTTTTTAGCACAACGATAACTTTCCTGCAGAACAAGTAAAGCTAACTCCTCGGTCCTAAAGATATCTCTTGCAGCGAAGAAGAACTATGTCTCTTGCTAGCAAGTAATCATTTGAAAGATGTTTCTCTCGGTCTTTCATAGGTTCTGGCTAAGCATCACAACGGACCTAAGCTTTGAGAACAATACCCTCTTAATAGTACGATGGTCCAATGACTCAAATAAGAGAAATAAGAATAACGAAACAAATGTTACATCTTCGCTTCGTTGTCATGCGTCTCAGTTGTAGTCATTCTTCTTTGAAAACACCGAATGAAAGTCACTTTGCATCATCAATATTTCAAGGGGTCGATATCATCACACATTCTTCTCGGTGTCTTTTCTTCTTGAGACAGGCCTTCTGCTTCTCTACAACGCAAATGGTCTTCAATGAAGTTGTGTGATACGTCCATTTTGCATCATGCTTTTATATTGATATTTATCGCATTATAGGCTGTTATTACACATTATATCACAATACTCATGCCTTTTCTCTCTTATTTTATAAGGTTTACATGAAGAGGGAGAATGTCGGCAGCTGGAATTCTGGACTGGAAAAGGAGCAAATGTTAGAGACCTATTCTGCACAACTCCAAAAGTCCTGAAACTTCCCAGATAATATTTGTTGAATATATAAAAAATATTGGGCGAAGAAAGCAACAGAGGGGGGCACTGACTAGCCACAAAGGTGGAGGGCGCGCCCCCCGTCCTTGTGGGCCCCCTGGTAGGCCTCAAACGCCCATCTTCTACTATATGGTGTGTTTTGACCTGGAATAAATCATAAGGGAGCTTTCGGGATGAAGCGCCGCCTTCTCGAGGCGGAACCTGGGCAGAACCAATCTAGGGCTCCGCAGAGCTGTTCTGCCGGGGAAACATCCCCCCGGGAGGGGGAAATCATCGCCATCGTCATCACCAACGATCCTCTCATCAAGAGTGTTGGGGAACGTAGTAATTTCAAAAAATTTCCTACGCGCACGCAAGATCATGGTGATGCATAGCAACGAGAGGGGAGAGTGTGTCCACGTACCCTTGTAGACCGAGAGCGGAAGCATTAGCACAACGCGGTTGATGTAGTCGTACGTCTTCACGATCCGACCGATCAAGTACCGAACGCACGTCACCTCCGAGTTCTGCACACGTTCAACTCGATGACGTCCCTCGAACTCCGATCCAGCCGAGTGTTGAGGGTGAGTTTTGTTAGCACGACGGTGTGGTGACGATGATGATGTTCTACCAACGCAGGGCTTCGCCTAAGCACCGCTATGATATGATCGGGGTGGATTATGGTGGAGGGGGGCACCGCACACGGCTAAGAGATCAAGAGATCATTTGTTGTGTCTATGTGATGCCCCCCTCCTCCGTATATAAAGGGGGGGAGGAGGAGAGGGCCGGCCAAGGGGGTGGTGCGCCCTAGGAGGGGGAAACCTACTCCAAGTAGGTTTGCCCCTCCCTTTCCTAATCCAAGAAGGAGGGGGAAGGAAGGAGTGGGAGAGGGGAAAGGCAAGGGGGGCACCCCCCCCTTTCCTTGTCCTATTCGAACTCAAGGGGAGGGGCGCGCCTCTTGCCCTAGCCGGCCCCTCTCTCTCTCCACTAAGGCCCAACAAGGCCCATTAGTTCCCGGGGGGAGGGGGGTTCCGGTAACCCCCGGTACTCCGATAAATGTCTGAAACCTTCCGGAACCTTTCCGGTGTCCAAACATAGTCGTCCAATATATCGATCTTTACGTCTCGACCATTTTGAGACTCCTCGTCATGTCCGTGATCACATTCGGGACTTCGAACTACCTTCGGTACATGAAAACATATAAACTCATAGTATAACCGTCATCTAACTTTAAGCATGCGGACCCTACGGGTTCGAGAACTATGTAGACATGACCGAGACACATCTCCGGTCAATAACCAATAGCGGAACCTGGATGCTCATATTGGCTCCTACATATTCTACGAATATCTTTATCGGTCAAACCGCATAACAACATACGTTGTTCCCTTTGTCATCGGTATGTTACTTGCCCGAGATTCGATCGTCGGTATCTCAATACCTAGTTCAATCTCGTTACTGGCAAGTCTCTTTACTTGTTCCGTAATATATCATCCCGCAACTAACTCATTAGTTGCATTGCTTGCAAGGCTTATAGTGATGTGCATTACCGAGTGGTCCCAGAGATACCTCTCCGACAATCGGAGTGACAAATCCTAATCTCGAAATACGCCAACCCAACAAGTACCATTGGAGACACCTGTAGAGCACCTTTATAATCACCCAGTTTCATTGTGACATTTGGTGGCACACAAAGTGTTCCTCCGGTAAATGGGAGTTGCATAATCTCATAGTCATAGGAACATGTATAAGTCATGAAGAAAGCAATAGCAACAAACTAAACAATCAAGTGCTAAGCTAATGGAATGTGTTGGGGATATTACTACTGGATGTAAACCGGCCTTGTGTAGCCGGGTTAACTCCTTGAAGCTTAGAAGCCCATGAAGATGCAAGGATAATGGCGCTTCATGAAGGACCAAGGCCCAAAGGCGGGTTAAAGCCTGTAAATGTAAACCGACCTAGTCATGTAACTTGTATTATAAGATAGGAAGGATAGAGAACGAACCAGATACGTTTATGATCCGGCTTCGGGACTTTGTAGCCCGGTGGGCGTCAGCCTATCTATATAAAGGGACGACCCGGCCGCGGTTTAGGGACAGATAATAACTCGAGAGCCAGACAAAGCAGATTCGCTCCCTGGCCTTCGAAACCCTAGCAATACCAATCACAACTAGACGTAGGCTTTTACCTTCCTTGAAGGGGCCGAACTAGTATAAAATCCCCGTGTCCCCTTGTCCGGTTTAACCCCTTTGAGCTAAACCGTAGCGATGGCTCCACGACTAAGTCCTTTCACAAGGACATCTGCCGTGACAAACCCACGACAGTTGGCGCCCACCGTGGGGCTATCGCACGATGGTTTTGAGTTCTTAAAGGGCAGCTTTGATGGACTTAAGGGATACTCTGTGGGCCGGATGACGAAGAGTCGTCGCGTCAAGCTCTACATCGACAATGCAGGATGGGGTCTCGAGGATGATTCAATCGAGTACGGGTACCGGGTCCCCTTCGGTGGGATTCATGTCTTCATCGGCAAGATCGGCGAACCGGCCCCTGAGCCGGACATCTGCACCGACATCATCGAAACGGCTCGGCGTGCAAGTTCTTCGCCGGTTCAGCCCGAGGCAAGGCATGTTTTCGTAGGTGTCATCCATGGATCGAGATACGAGGACGGGCCGGTGTCCGATGGAGAGACCGTGGTCTGTTCTGACGACGAGTCTTCTGGAGATACCGAATCGCTTTATCAGTTGCAAGACGGTCGGATTGATGGAGGATCCGAGGGAAACAGTATTCTGGATACCCCTGATCTGCCAAACCGGGCCGCCATCTTCATGGCCGGCACACAATCAGTGCCTCATTCATCGACCGCCCCAGCAATACTCTCCGATTCAACAACGGCTACACCGGCAGGGGCAGGAAGCTCTACGCCACCTCCAGCCCAAGTCATGTCTGATTTGTTCGACGCTTTGGCAACGTTGATGGCCGCAGAGGTGGATGCAGCAGCCATGGATCAGCACAATGCAGAGATTGCAAAAGTGAAAGATCAGATAGCTCAGGGTAAAGCGGACCTGGCGATAGAGAACACTAGGATGGCTACAGAGCGGGCTGAATTGGAAGCACAGGCCTATCGGATTAGGCTAGATCAGAATGCTTCAGAGGAAGTCATGAGAAGAAGGTACCGATCGCATCTCCCATCGGTTTATGAGCCGCAGAATCTCTTCAGCACACCAGGAGCAGGAGCTGGTAACCAAGCCATACTAAACCGGGCGGAGGCACCAGGAACAAGAGCGCCGGTTCAACCGCGCACAAGGGACCCGCCTCTCCAGAACAACGTTGTGCCACAGTATGTACCAACACCTCCCGGGCATTATTCCAACCTGTTGGACAATATTGTGGCCGCCGCTTCACGCCTGGCAGCCCTCCCAACCGACGACGAATCACCAGTTGCGGTGGAAGCAAGTCGGGCCATGGATCTCCTTCAAACATCGCTTAATCAATAGCAGGCATATTCACATAGTCGTGAGAGGATTCATTCCACTCCCCGTCCAAGCCGGAGCTATAGCAGACACGTGGAGGACGAGCCGGCTGTGTCCAGCAGTGCACGTCGCCGAAATTCACTACGAGGAAACAACCCGGCAGGGGGAGGCGCTAATGCGCAGGATGTTGTGGACCACGACCGCGCTCGTCGAGAGGCTGAGTTGGCAGATTGACACGGAGCACGACAACATACTCCGGTTCACCCTATGGCTTCAGTAGAGCCAGGGGTGGTGTTCAGTTCCTTAGGGGTGCCATGTCTCACCCCCGCTTTGCGTAATGTGAGACTGCCCAAGGACTTCAAGGGACCTCGTAAGGTACCAAATTACACCGCCGATTTGCAACCAGAGGCGTGGGTGGAGAGCTATGAGATGGCAATGGAGATGTTAGATGTGGATGAGGCAGTGTGTGCTAAATATTTCACCATGATGTTGGAAGGAACAACTCGTACTTGGTTGAAGAGCTTGCCAACTAACTCTGTCGAATCATGGGCCGAATTGAAGCACCGGTTTATCCGGAATTTCAAAGATACTTGTAAGCAACCAATGTCAATCATGGATCTGGCCGCTTGTGTCCAAGAGGAAGGGGAGTCCATGACCCATTGGGTTAAATGGGTCTCAGCGATTTTGCACTCATCAGATTGTATTAATGCAGACACCGCAGTGTTAACATTAGAGGGCAATTGCCGTTTCAAGCCGCTCAAACAGAAATTAGGAAGGCTCAAATGTCACTGCAACGATATGTCAACGCTCATGGCCGCTTTGGTTAAATACGCCGATTCATATAATACCAAGGACCCGGATTCAGAGGAGGACAAACCGGAGAAAGGGAAAAGGAGCGGCAACGCCAAGGGTCAGCAGCCTAATCCGGCAGGCCATGGGAACAACGGTAAGCGCAAGGCCGACAACAGCTTGGACTTTGTTGCTAACACCAATGCTCAGGAGAATGGCCAGCGTCGTAAGGCCAAGCAGCCCCAGAGGGGAGGAGGTTCAGGCCCCAATTTGGAGCGCCTGTTAAATCAGCCCTGTCCAAAGCATGGATCAAAGGAGAAGCCAACATCGCATCTTTGGAAGGACTGTTATATCATGCGGGATTTCAAGAATTCCAATATGTTCCAGTATGATAATGGCCCACCCGACGGTTCAGGAGGTGGTTTCCACAGGCCAGGTTATGGAGGTGGTGGTTCCGGTTCAGGGTTTCAAGGCAACCAAACTGGACACATCAATCAAGGGCACCAAAGCAACCAGGGAGGCTACAACCATCAGGGGAATCAGCAGCAACAGCAGCAGTCGGGTTACCAGAGCAATCCCAAGCAGCTAAATAGCGGGCAATATCACGTTGTCACCACTAGTTTGTGTAAGCGTGATCAGAAACTTCACAAAATGGCAGTAAACTCTGTTGAACCGGCAGTGCCTCAGTACTTATGCTGGTCTGAGCAACCCATTTTGTGGAGTAGGGAGGATCACCCACCTCGGGTTGATAATCTGGGTCACTTGGCCCTGGTGGTAGCCCCGCAAATCGGGGGATACAAGTTCACTAAAGTGCTCATGGATGGCGGAAGCAGTATCAACATTCTGTATTATGACACATTCCGTCGTATGGGGTTGACAGATAAGAATCTTAAACCGTCAAATACCATTTTTCATGGCGTGGTGCCTGGTAAGTCTGCATATCCTGTTGGCAAGATAGCCTTAGAGGTGGCTTTTGGAGATGATTATGATTCAAGGTCAGAAACATTGATGTTTGAGGTGGTAAAAATCAAAAGTCCGTACCACGCCTTGTTTGGGCGGCCGGCTTATGCTAAATTCATGGCAAGGCCATGTTATGTTTATTTACACCTTAAAATGCCAGGTCATAAGGGGACTATCACAATACATGGAAGCAGAAAGATCGCTTTGAAATGTGAGGAAGGTGATGCGGCTTATGCCGAGTCGGTTTGTGCCACGAAGGAGCTGAAATTCTATAAGGAGCAAGTTGATCCGGCAGACACGACTTCTTTGAAAAAGCCAACTACGGAACACGATCCGGCATTGAAGTTTAAATCGGCCACAGATACTAAGATGGTGACTTCGTTCCTGGCAATTCATCCAAACAGTTCAGCATCAGTGCTAACCTGGAACCCAAATAGGAAGGCGCGCTCATCGAGTTCATCCGTGAGAATCAGGACATCTTTGCATGGAAACCTTCTGACATGCCAGGTGTACCGAGGGAACTCACTGAGCACACACTTAACATTGATCCTAAGTTTAAACTGGTCCGGCAGTTTCTCCGCCGCTTCAATGAAGAAAGGCGTAAGGCTATTGGTGAAGAGGTAGCCCGTCTGTTGGCCGCAGGGTTTATTGTAGAGGTCTTTCATCCAGAGTGGTTGGCTAATCCGGTGCTGGTTCTTAAGAAAACGACACTTGGTGTATGTGTGTGTGGATTACACAGATTTAAACAAAGCTTTCCCTGCAGACCCCTTTGCTCTCCCTCGCATTGATCAGATAATTGATGCAACGACAGGTTGTGACCGTTTGTGTTTTCTGGATGCATATTCTGGTTATCATCAGATCAAGATGGCAGTTAAGGACCAGGAGAAGACAACTTTCATAACTCCTTTTGGAGCCTTCTACTATGTTTCCATGCCTTTTGGACTCAAGAGTGCCCAGGCAACTTACCAGTGATGTGTTCAGAATTGCCTTCATAAGAAAATTGGGTGCAATGTTCATGCATATGTGGATGATATTGTGGTAAAGTCCAGAAAGGAGGAGACATTGATAGATGATTTGAGAGAAACATTTGACAATCCCCGGGTTTACAAGATGATGCTCAATCCAGAGAAGTGTGTCTTTGGTGTCCCGGCAGGCAAGCTCTTGGGTTTTCTGGTATCAAACAGAGGCATTGAGGCTAATCCGGAAAAGATTGCAGCAATTACATCCTTGGCTAAACCGGCGTGTATCAATGATGTTCAACGTCTGGCCGGCCGGATTACAGCCTTGAGCCGGTTTATCAGTCGCCTTGGAGAGAAGGCCATCCCTTTATATCAGATGCTCAAGAAAATAGATAACTTTGTCTGGAGCGAGGCAGCTGATAAAGCATTCGAGGATCTGAAGAGGCAGCTAGCTGAACCGCCCGTGCTTGCAGCACCGATCGATAAAGAGCCGCTATTACTATATGTGGTTGCTAATTCCCGGGCTGTTAGCGTAGCCATTGTGGTAGAGCGCAAGAAGCTTGGCAAGGAATATCCGGTTCAACGACCGGTTTATTATATCAGCGAGGTGCTCATTGAGTCAAAGCAGAGGTATCCGCATTGGCAGAAGCTAGTGTATGGAGTGTTTATGGCAGGCCGGAAGCTTAAACATTATTTTCAGGGCCATCCCATCACAGTGGTCAGTTCGGTTCCTCTGGGCGATATCATTCAAAACAGAGAAGCAACTAGTCGGATTGCCAAGTGGGCTATTGAGCTCGGACCTCATGGGCTCCAATATATACCCCGCACATCGATCAAATCCCAGGCACTCGTGGACTTCATCAATGATTGGACGGAGTTACAGGCACCTGAAGAGAAACCAGATAATACATATTGGACTATTCATTTTGATGGGTCCAGACAGTTGGAGGGCTTGGGGGCTGGAGTCATACTAACTTCCCCACGAGGTGACAAGTTTTGTGATGTCCTCCGTTTATTGTTCCCTTGTACTAACAATGCAGCTGAATATGAGGCTTTGCTCCACGGTCTTCGGATGGCTAAGGAGATGAATTTAAGCCGAGTTAAGTGCTTCGGCGATTCAGATCTAGTGGCTCAGCAGGTGTCTGGCACTTGGGATTCTAAGGACCCACTCATGGATGCATATCGGCGAGAGGTGGACACAGTGGCTGGTCACTTTAAGGGTTATCAGGTGGACCATATAGACCGGCGGAAGAATGAAGCGGCGGACGCTTTAAGTCGTCTTGGTTCCCAGCATAAACCGGTCCCGCCCAATGTCTTTCTTGATGTATTTCATAATCCGTCAGTCAAGGTGCCAACCGAAGAAGATTTGGCTATTCCTGATCCGGAGGCTCAGTTGGTGGCAGCTCTGCATGCCATACCGGATTGGACAATCCCCTATCTGGCTTACATGAACCAGGGCGAGTTACCAGACGATGAAACATTGGCCCGACAGATAATCTGGCGTTCTAAGTCCATGACCATACTCAAAGGGGAGTTACATCGCTATAGTGTTTCAGGAGCAATTTAGCGTTGTGTTTCTCCTCAAGAAGGTTGTGAGATTTTGAGAGAAATCCATGAAGGGGACTGCGGTCACCATGCCGGTTCAAAGTCTTTGGTTGCTAAAGCTTTTCGCCACGGTTTTTACTGGTTGATGGCACATGCTGATGCGAAAGATTTAGTCAAGAGATGTGACGGGTGTCAAAAATTTTCCCGCCGTGCGCACATTCCGGCTCAAGAGTTGCGGATGATTCCAATTACGTGGCCGTTTGTGACTTGGGGGCTTGATATGGTTGGACCCTTCAAGCGATCCAAGGACAAAAAGACCCATCTGTTAGTAGCAGTTGATAAATTCACCAAATGGGTGGAGGCAGAGCCAGTCAGCAAGTGTGATGCAGCCACGGCGGTTCAATTCATCAAAAAGGTGATATTCCGATTTGGCTTTCCACACAGCATTATAACTGATAATGGTACTAACCTGTCAAAAGGGGAGATGGAGAATTTTGTCAACGTGAGCACATCCGGCTTGATCTAGCATCGGTGGCTCACCCCCAGTCTAATGGTCAAGCAGAGAGGGAAAATCAAGAAATTGTACGAGGTATCAAACCCAGGCTTATGGTTCCCTTAAAGTGGACGCCGGGTTGTTGGGTTGAGGAGCTACCTTCTGTGTTATGGAGCATCAACACCACACCCAATAGGTCTACGGGTTACACACCTTTCTTCATGGTCTATGGAGCGGAGGCAGTTCTTCCTAGTGACATCCGTCACGACTCGCCCCTTGTGTCAGCTTATATTGAAGCTGATAATGAGAAGGCACGTCAATATTCTCTGGACCTGTTGGATGAAGATCGTGATTTAGCAGCAGCACGATCGGCAATTTATCAGCAAGATCTCTGACGTTATCACAGCCACCGGGTTAAAACCAGAACCTTTCAAGAAGGCGACTTGGTGCTCCGGCTCATCCAGGATCAGATTGATATGCACAAGTTATCCCCACCTTGGGAAGGACCCTTTGTGGTCAGCAAAAATCTGCACAACGGATCTTACTACCTTATTGATGTTCGAGAGCATCAAGACTCACGTCAATCGGAGGAGGAGACCAAGCGACCATGGAACATAGCTCTCCTTCGGCCTTACTATACTTGAAGCTATAGGCTCTTCATCTGTACATATTTATGACAGTGTATATATTATATAATAAACCGGAGCCTCCGATTAAGTAAGGTATCTGTTCTTTTTACATCCTGTGTATGTTATACGAGTTTACTAGCAAAGCAGAATTTTTTAATCCGGTCTTAGCAGTTGCACGGGTATACAGAAAATCATTAGGGGGCTTGGTCATATTTGAACTACAACTATACCTCTTGATACATCTTGAAACCAAGAAGGGATATCACTAGGGGGCTTGGTTGTTATCACACCATAGCTACACCTCTTGATAGGCATTTAAGCCACAAAAGAAAAATATGTGGAGCCAAAGAGAGTGTTGCACAAAGCACAGACTCAAACATGGGCACACACTGAGCACAGCTCACAAAATTACTTGGGGGCTCTTTTTGCAAAGCAACAAAGAGTTTGAAAGGACCCTTGTAATTGGCTATCAAGCCACGGCTTGGAAGCCTGGTGTATTCACCTAAAACCCCGGGTTAACCTGCCTTCATCAAGTAAGCCACTCCTATCCAGATAATCCTGGTATGACCCATCGAACGTTTTACATGTCAATCTTTTATAGACCCTGAACTTGTCAAAGTTAAAACGATGATTGGTTAATTGGAGGCCCATCTTAAAAGGCTTTGTTAAATGGTTTAACTCAGAGGCCTGGCAGCCCATGAAAAGCCTCGATTTGGAGCCTGGCAGCTCGTAAAAAGCCTTGCATATTTTCCTTTTTGAGTTTTATTTGTTGAAGTTCATAAGTATTTTTTGATAAACCGGTATCTTTGACCCGGTTTGCTTTTTAACTATAAGTTGTTGGCACATGATCAGTTATAAACCGGTGTTTATTGACCCGGTCTGGTTTGACTAAATCACCAGTATTATAAAGAAAACCCGGTAGTTATCCCTCCGGTTTAATATATAGACCGGCAGTACAGAGATGGGGTTCTCAACGTCCGGATTGGCATTAACGCCTTTGCCGTATACACTGTTGGTCAACCAATGAGGTATGTTCTGTACATTGCTTTTTGTACAAACACTTGATTATTCATCTAGGTATTATATACTTCTTGGACATCATGATCCGTCTAGCGGTAAGCCGCTAGATACTTTTAAGTTGTTGTACCTAGGAACACAATTCATCATGGGTTATGCATAAATATATCCCAAACAGTGGCACAAGATTGTCACGAAGTATTACGAAACATGCTCGATGGCATGGCAGATAACTGAGTTTTCGGCTATCATATTACAAGAAGCTTTCAAAACGTCTCCAATGGTATCATTGTTTTTCACAATAGCCATGTAAACCGGCGATCGGATCAGGATTCTTCATTTGGACGGTTTGATGGTTGAGGGTCAGTTGGTGTGGGCACTTCTTCATCCCTCCCTAGACGCTGAAAATCCACAGTTGACCAATCGATTCCAGTTAAAGCTTGAAACACTGCTTCTTCATGAATAAGATTGGAGGGGTTAATCTCGGGAGCATAAGTGTGCTTACGAATTGGAGGCACAAGTTCTTCAACTTCATGGATGTCGGTCGGCTGTCTTTTCCCCTCCGCATCATAAAATGGTTGAAAATGGGACAAATCGGTATCATCAGCCAACTTGCTGGCTGCTGGCCGCATCTGTTTGGTCAGCCGCCGGAGGTCATCATTGTCGAAGTTTGAACCGTCTTCTTTTACACCTGGGTATCCTTTAATAATATCCTCCACTTCAAGGTCTGGAATCCAGGCTTTGGCTCGAATAAGTGCACTTAAAGCTCCGGCTCTGGCAGCTGCTTTCTTCAACTCGGCGATACGGGCTGGTAACATGGCCAACTTCTCAAGAGTTTCTTTAATCAAAGTTGGGGCCGGTTTGTTATAAGCTGCCATGCAAATAGCCCGCTGAGACCCAGAGTACAGCTGTTCAACCAATGTGTATGCCGCTTTGAGCTTCATTCGCATATCTGTACCAAGATGAGCGATCCGAGTGCCTGCCAAAGATTTTATCAACATTTTGGTCAGCTATAAGGTTCATCGACTTGCGCAACACACATAAGCAGGCACTTACCAAAGATTGCAGAGGTCATATCATTGATTTGGTGTTTCAAACCGGCTAGTTCATCTACCACTGGCTTCCGGGCTGGCTCGGCATCAACAACTCTTTTGGTTAAACCGGATTTCTCAGTTTCCCAATCAGCACGATCTTTGTTGAAAGATTCTTTCAGCTTTTCCGTTACGGCCAGGGCCTGAATCAGCTCCTCTTTGGCTTTTTCAGCCTCAGCTTGTTGTGACTTCACATTCTCTTGCAAGTCAGAATTTCGGGCATCTTTGCTTCTCAGTTCAGCCTGCAACATTGAAGGTATATTAAACAAACAACATATATATATGCTCAGTACAAAGCGTATAACAAGTTATGCACTTCATACTTGGGGGCTAATGCCTATTTGCTCTAAAGTACTACATTTTATACAAGTCTCCAGATGTGACGCCCCCGATTCAATCGTACACTAATCATGCACGCAAACGTGTACGATCAAGATCAGGGACTCACGGGAAGATATCACAACACAACTCTAAAACATAAATAAGTCATACAAGCATCATAATACAAGCCAGGGGCCTCGAGGGCTCGAATACAAGTGCTCGATCATAGACGAGTCAGCGGAAGCAACAATATCTGAGTACAGACATAAGTTAAACAAGTTAGCCTTAAGAAGGCTAGCACAAACTGGGATACATATCGAAAGAGGCGCAGGCCTCCTGCCTGGGATCCTCCTAAACTACTCCAGGTCGTCATCAGCGGGCAGCACGTAGTAGTGGGCACCTCCAGTGTAGTAGGGGTCGTCGTCGACGGTGGCGTCTGGCTCCTGGACTCCAGCATCTGGTTGCGACAACCAGAAAGAAAGGAAAGGGGAAAAAGGGGGAGAAAGCAACCGTGAGTACTCATCCAAAGTACTCGCAAGCAAGGAACTACACTACATATGCATGGGTATATGTGTAAGGAGGCCATATCAGTGGACTGAACTGCAGAATGCCAGAATAAGAGGGGGATAACTAATCCTGTCGAAGACTACGCTTCTCGCAGCCACCGTCTTGCATCAAGTAGAAGAGAGTAGATTGAAGTCCTCCAAGTAGCATCTCCAAGTAGCATCTCCAAATAGCATCTCATAGCATAATCCTACCCGGCGATCCCCTCCTCATATCCCTGAGGTAGAGCGACCACCGGTTGTATCTGGCACTTGAAAGGGTGTGTTTTATTAAGTATCCGGTTCTAGTTGTCATAAGGTCAAGGTACAACTCCAAGTCGTCCTGTTACCGAAGATCACGGCTATTCGAATAGATTAACTTCCCTGCAGGGGTGCACCACATAACCCAACACGCTTGATCCCATTTGGCCGGACACACTTTCCTGGGTCATGCCCAGCCGCGGAAGATCAACACGTCGCAGCCCCACCTAGGAAAAACAGAGAGGCCAGCACGCCGGTCTAAACCTAAGCGCACAGGGGTCTGGGCCCATCGCCCATAGCACACCTGCACGTTGCATGGGCGGCCGGAAGCAGAACTAGCCCCCTTAATACAAGAGCAGGCTTACGTTCCAATCCGGCGCGCGCCGCTCCGACGCTGACGTCTGAAGTGCTTCGGCTGATACCACGACGTCGGGATACCCATAACTACTCCCGCGTAGATGGTTAGTGCGTATAGGCTCGTAGCCAACTCAGACCAAATACCAAGATCTCGTTAAGCGTGTTAAGTATCCGCGAACGCCGAACAGGGACAGGCCCACCTCTCTCCTAGGCGGTCTCAACCTGCCCTGTCGCTCCGCCACAAAGTAACAGTAGGGGGCCGTCGAGAACCCAGGCCCACCTCTACCGGGATGGAGCCACCTGTCCTTTCAGCCCCCAACTCCGAACAGTATCACAGGTAATATAACAGTGTAAAGTATATAGTATATGCCCGTGATCACCTCCCGAAGTGATCACAGCCCAGTAGTATAGCATA
Organism: Triticum aestivum; assembly: GCF_018294505.1. Taxonomy (NCBI): domain Eukaryota; kingdom Viridiplantae; phylum Streptophyta; class Magnoliopsida; order Poales; family Poaceae; genus Triticum; species Triticum aestivum. Next base: position 429,950,131 of record NC_057806.1, read on the forward strand.
GCAGACGGACAAGAGTGTAGGGCCACTGATGGAACACTAGCATCCTATACTAAGCATTTAGGATTGCAGGTAAGGTATCAATGACTGTAGCAGCAATGACAGGCTATGCATCAGAATAGGATTAACGGAAAGCAGTAACATGCTACACTACTCTAATGCAAGCAGTATAGAGAAGAGTAGGCGATATCTGGTGATCAAAGGGGGGGCTTGCCTGGTTGCTCAGACAAGGAGGGGTCGTCGGTGACGTAGTCGACCACAGGGGCATCAGCATCGTCACGGGGTCTACCGGAGAGAAGAGGGGGGAGAAACAGTAAATACATAGCAAGCAAGTGCATAACAGGACAACAAGCAGAGCTAGACGTGTTCTAACGCGGTATGAGGTGATACCGGTGAAGGGGGGAACATCCGGGAAAGTATCCCCGGTGTTCCGTGTTTTCAGACAGATGAACCGGAGGGGAAATGTTGCAGGTTCACTATGGTAGGGATGTGTGGCGGACGAACGGGCTGCGTATCTGGATTCGTCTCGTCGTTCTGAGCAACTTTCATGTTGAAAATAATTTAATCCGAGTTACGGATTAAAAGATATGATTTTCTAAAGATTTTAATAATTTCTGGAATTTAATTAATTATTTAACTTAATTCGAAAATGTATTTATGACATCAGCATGATGTCATGCTGACGTCAGCAGTCAACAGGGTTGACTGGTCAACCTGACCAGTGGGTCCCACTGGTCAGTGACACATGTTAATTAACCAGTTTAATTAATCTAATCAAAATTAATTAGGGGGGTGGGCCCCACTGTCATATTAATTAATTTAGCTAATTAACAGTAGTTAATTAGGTTAATTAACCTTAATTAGTTAATTTAATCAAAATTAATTAAGTTAATTAATTATTTTTTTATTATTTATTTATTTATTTATCTATTATTTTTATTTACTCTCTTTTTTTAACGTTCTGGGGCTGGGGCCCCGGCTGTCAGTGGCCCATAGGCCACTAGATCAGGCGTGCTGGTTCGGGCAGATCCGGGTGACGGGCGCCAGCCCATCGGGGTGCATTGCCCAGGCCAGCAGCAGGGTGCCGCCGGCCAAGGACGACACCAGGCGAGGCCGCGGCCGGCGCGGGGAGTAGGCCAGGTACGGCGGTTGCCAAAGTCGGGCGCGGGTGGAGGTGGCCGTGGACGGTCGTGGCGGGGCGGCGAGCACGCATCAGGGAGACGGGGCTCGCGCAGGCGCCGGCGGGCGCACGCGAGGTGAGCGAAGGAGGGCGGGTTCCGCGGCGGCTAGCGACAAAACCGGCGGTGCGGGTGTACGCGAGCGAAGGGGCTGCCGGCGAGCGCCTGTGCACGGTGGCGCCCGAGCGTGGCGAGCAGGGGAGGCCCAGATGGCGCGGGGGCAGGGGGAGAGAGGAGGATCGGTGTCCTCACTGCGGGCGTAGGGTCTGGGCAGCGGTGGTCGAGGGGGGTGACGGGGACGGCGTCGACGGAGCGGGTGCAGGCCGATGGGGAAGGGCGCCGGCGAGGTAGAGGAGGCAGGCCGGCGAGATGGCGCGGGCTCCGGGCGACGGCGTCCTGGCGCGGGGCGGCGAGGTCGGGGTCCGAGGGGGACGGGGTCGGGGTACCCAGCGACAGGTGGTGAGCGGCGAGACGCCGGGGGCAACGGTGACTGCCCCCGATCCAGATCGAGGGAAAGGCAGAGGGGGAGGTGGGGGCGCGTGGGGAGAGTGGGGCGACGGAGGGGGCGTGCGCCGGGGGCGTTGGGAACGAGGCAAGGTCACCTCGATCCCGATCCAGACGGGTGAGAGAAGGGGATCGTGGGGGGGAGTGGAGAGTGGGATCGGGCTAGGGTTTCACTGGGTTGGTTATAGGCCAGGGGAAGCTGGGTCGGCTAGCTGGCAGTGGCCGCTGGGCCACGGCCCAGCTGGGGGGAGGGGGCTTTTGGTTTCAACAATTTTCTTTGTTTCGTTTTTACCCATTTATTTGTCTTCTTTTCTGTTTTAAATCATTTTAAATTATCTAGGCATTTTATAAAAATGTGTTTGCTTTATTATAATTACCCAGGCATTTAACTGTACACCCCGAACATTTTAGTTTAATATTTTGAAAACTTTATCGTTTGGCATTAATTTGAAATTGAAATTGAAACGTTTTCGAATCAACCCGAGATTAACTACAGTGACCGAGGTGACATGGCACCATTAACGTGAGACTACTGTAGCCTAATTATCCGGGCGTCACACCAGAACAATGCAAGCATTGTCCTTGACACTTGGGGGCTAATGTGCATCTGTTCTAAAACGGACGTGTGGATTAAAACCCGGATTAACTTGGCAAGTTAAACCGGCCTTTGGGGGCTATGCTGCAGAAAGTTATCTAATTATTTCAAGATGAGTCTTATCTATTATTAGAGACCTTCCATTGCAAGGATCAATGATGAGAAACTTAAAGTGTTACAAAGACCCGGTTTATGATTAATAATCATAAAACGGCCCTTGGGGGCTACTTGGGATAGTATTTCAGCTATACATCAATAAACAAAGGGAGAGGAATTTACCTCATATCGCTCTTTCATCAAGTTCACCAAACCGGCTTCATAACCCCGGTTTGAGTGCAAACGGTTCAAGAAGCCAGAGTGAAGCTCATCAGCGTTAAGATGAGCATAGCTTGATAAATTGCTGCTCCATTTGCCTTTTTCCCTGGCAGCTTGCTCTTCTTTGGCACTGTGTTGAGCCAAAATGATGGGATGGCCACAAGAGCTGTGTCCCATTCCAGTAATAATCACATCGTCTCCTTGGCCTTTAGTGTTTTTGGTTGGTGATATTGGAATTTCAGCATCTTGAACCGGACCAGCCCGGTTTTGTTCTGCCGGTTCAGCATCGGGCGCGGCAGGCTCAGCGTCTGTGGGCTCATCAGTATTTTGGCCTTCAAGGGGCGGGTTATTAGAAGTAGCTTCAGGATGAGGGTCTTCCGGTTCACAAGTTTGTTCCGGTTCACCTCTTGGTTCTTCTTCTTCGGCGACCGGGTCTTCGGGCGGATTGGTGACTCGAGCTTTCTTGCTGGGTCTGGCTTTGGCCCTGCAAATAGAATAAAAGCGGATTAACATCTTATTCAAAGGATTTATGGCATTGAAAGGAAAGGTTTTTACAACTTACCCGACCACGGTTTTCAAAGGGGGGAGTTGAGTTGCTGTTGATTCACCAGAAGATGAAGGAGGTGTCACCTGATAATTTGAATCAGACGGATTAAGAGGCTGTCTGAAATAACCTGCCTTGGGGTAAGAATGGTCAGAAGTAGGAGAGACCTCAGACCGGCGCTTCCGAACTGGGGTCTCAGGTAAACCGGCTGAAGTGACCTACTGGCCACTGTGCCGGGTTGTCCGGCGAGCTTCATGCTGTCGAGTCTTCAAAATAAATGTTGGATCCAAGTGAGCAAGAGGATGAGAAAAGCTTACTTTCTGGACTGCTTGGCGAGTTTTTTGTGTTGGCATAGAGTCTGAACCGGAGGAAAGGGTAATTACCTCTACATCATCAGCTTGACTAGCTTCTGCGTCCTCCTGAGGAAGATCATTGTTAATGAGATGCATGAAAAGAGAGCCAAGTGAGTCAAGTTCTACCTCAACTTCTGGATCATCAATATCATCATCAAGCTCCATGTTGATCCGGTCAGCCGTTTTCCGTTTTGACGTCCTTTTTACGGCTTTGGTTTTGGGGCGGGATGGCTTGACCACTTTATCCCCAGTCAGCTTTGCCGCTTTCTCTACGGTTTTCCGTTTCCAGAAGGGGTCATCACCCTACATACACAGAAGAAGGATTACATGTTGCATAAGCTGAAAATATTAGAGATGAAAAGGGAGTATAATGCTTACAACAGGCGGTTTCTTCTTGGCATAGAAGGGACTCAGACCGGTTTGACTACATACCAGTTCCGATTCATTCAGAATCTTCTTTACACCTTCAGTAACTTCTTCCTCAGATAATTGAAGGTTGCAATGGCGTTGAGGGTCGTCAACCTCACCGTTATACTCACACATTAAACCGAAACGCCGGCTTAGTAGCAAGATACTCCAGGATATCCAACATCGCACAAAGTCCACACCTGTTAAACCGTTCGCCATAAAGGCCCGGAGTTTGGCGAGTTGAGGGGCATATTTCGCTCTTTCTGAAGAGCTTAGGCGTTGTGGCATTGGATGGGTGTTGGATAGTCTGTGATCACGAAAGCCGGGGAGGGGATTTTCATCTTCACGGGATGTATCTCTGCAGTAAAACCAAGTTTGGTTCCATTCTTTTGGATGACTATGCAATTTGGCATGAGGAAATTCAACCTCTTTCCACTTTTGAATTGAGACGCCCCCAAGTTCAGTGTTAGGTCCATTTACAGATTCTGTGCGTCGGTTTAAATGAAAGAAGTCCCGGAATAGCTCGGCGGTTGGTTCTTCTTGTAAATATACTTCAAAGAAGACCTAGAAGTTGCATAAATTGGAGACCGAGTTGGGACCAATATCTTGAGGATGAAGTTGGAAGCTGGCAAGCACATCTTGGTAAAACTTTGACCCTGGCGGTTTGAAGCCGCAGCCTATGTGGTCAACAAAGACAACTACCTCACCCTGCCTTGGGGTCGGAGGATTTTCTATTCCTGGAACTCGCCATTTGATTTCAGTTTTCTTAGCCAAAGTGCCAATGCTGACCATATCATTCAGTTGTTCCTCTGTGACCCGGGAACGAGCCCAGTTGCAAGCGGTGAATTGCTTGGCCATCGTGGAATAAACGAGATGGAAACAAAAGGCCGGTTTATAAATCACACAGGATAACATACAAGATGCAAGGGAGTAAAATATGCCCTGATAGGGGACATGGCATAAATCGGAGATCAATGCAATAATGCATAAAAGGTAGTACCATGACAGGGGTACTCATACACTGTTAAATCGGAGTATAACTATGAAGGTAAAAGGCTCCTACGGTTTAGCAGAGGGCTAATGGTATAGATTGCTTATACAAGGTTAGACCGCCTATGTTGGCGTCAGGAGAAACAGATTTCACAAAGACATATGAAAATTTCGGATCTAAGGTAAGACAGAAAAGCAAAATATTTCGACCTAAAAAGGGTAAGACCCGAAACAGTTTATGAAGGACTACATCAGCTTTTGCGCATAAGGAGTTATGGTGGCAACAGAAGATTAGCCACGGCAAGGGATACGATAAGTGTGAAGCATTCATCTACGGGCCAAGGAAGAACATCAATAAAAGCTTTGATGAACCTCAAGAACAGCGAGGAAACCCTAATGGATCTAGGAAAGAAGGGGGAAAAGACTTACAGCGACCACGGAAGCAGCGGAAGGGCGTTGTGGAACTCTGGTGCGAACAGGTTGATGCAGCGGCCGACAGCAAAGCAGAGGCGAGGTTCGAAGATAACGGCGGCGCTCGAGTGAGAGGTCATCGAGAGGAAGAAGAAGAGATGAATGGGTAGCGGAAAGAAAAGAATGGGGTCCTCTGCCCCTATTTATAAGGCGAAGCGATAAAACAGCAAGTGCGGGAATCAAGGAGCCTAAAAAATGGATAATTTAATAAGGTGTCGCCTCGGTGACTACATACACATTAAATGAAGTTAATCTTCGAAATCAACGGATGGATGACGTCAGGGCGGTTTATCATAATCTGGAAATATGACGTCACGACAGTTTACAAGATCAAAGTGAAGATGATGAAGGAAGAATTTTTCTAAGTGTAGAAGATTGACATGAACCAATATGGGGCCTAATGTTGGGGATATTACTACTGGATGTAAACCGGCCTTGTGTAGCCGGGTTAACTCCTTGAAGCTTAGAAGCCCATGAAGATGCAAGGATGATGGCGCTTCATGAAGGCCCAAGGACCAAAGGCGGGTTAAAGCCTGTAAATGTAAGCCGACCTAGTCATGTAACTTGTATTATAAGATAGGAAGGATAGAGAACGAACCGGATACATTTATGATCCGGCTTCGGGACTCTGTAGCCTGGCGGGCGTCAACCTATGTATATAAAGGGATGACCCGGCCGCGGTTTAGGGACAAACAACAACTCGAGAGCCAGGCAAAGCGGATTCGCTCCCTGGCCTTCAAAACCCTAGCAATACATGTCACATCCCTAGTTCTGGTATGGTCCTAACCTTGCTTTGTGCATCATGTTTAATTTTCAAATGAATTTGAAATGGGGAAAGTTGCAAACCCTAGCACCAAAGTTTTTCCAATAGGTTCAACTTTAAAATGGATTTCCAACGAACCCAAAATGCTATTAAAAAATGTGCATGCTCTTTGGATAATGTTGGGAACAACAACTAGAGGTGATGCACATTTTTGCTACACATTTTGGATTTTTGAACCAATGCATAAATATTTGATTTGGAGCTGTTTAAATTATATAAATATTTTAATGGCTCCAAAAATGTTGGGAATTGGTGAGGGCCTCTGGAATATTATATCTAGATGCCACAAATATTTGCAGCATTTATGGAAATGTTTTAACATTTCTTTTAGAGTCAAAACAAATGCCAGAAATAGAAAAAGAAAACAAAAAAAAAATAGAAAACACTTACCTGGCCTCCCTATAGCCTGGCCCAAGCTTCTCTCGGCCCAGCCCACCAGCCCAACCGCCAGGAGCTTCTTCAAGCTCCTGCCAGTAGGAGCTGCTGCGTGCCCGCCTCACAGCCGACCGCGGCCACGTCTCCCCGCCACCTCCTGCTTCCTTCCCCGTCCCTGACCGGGCGCCTGGAGACGCGCGAGCCCCCCTGGTCCTTCCCCTCTCTCGCAGCTCACTCTCCCTTTCCCCGCTCTCTCTCTGTAGCACGCCCGAACGGGTTTGTTGCCGCCGTTCGCTGCCACCGTGAGCACCGTGGTCTTCTCGCCCCTTCCCCGTGTCCAAAAGCTCCGTGACGACGCACAGCTCCTCCACGCGGAAGATCCCAAACCCAGGAGCACCGTGGTGACGAGCTCGTCTTCCACCTCAGGTGCCGCCGATCACCGCCGACGATTTGCGGTGTATGGCACGCCCCCGAGCCCGCTGACCTTCTCTTCCGACCCCCAGTGAGCCCCGCCGTCTTTCCCCTCTCTTCTTGCTGCCGAACGCGTCCCCTAACCATGCTCTTCACCGGAGCCGAAAGCTTCCGCCTGTCGGCCATGTCACCGCCATCGCCGCAGCCGCCCAAGCTCAAAACCGAGCACGTCACCGTGCTCAGCATAGTTCCACGGGCCCAGAGCAACCAACCGTTGCTCCTGCCGTGCACCATAGCAACGTTTGCATCATTGCTCGAACTCCGGCCACCGCCGCGAGCTTGCCTCCGGCGAGCTCGGGCCACCTCAGCCCCTGCCGTTTGCACAAATGGATGCGGGCGAGTCCCAGCTCCACGTAGATGCCCTCCGCCGGCCATTTGGTCACCGGAGGAGGAATCTCGAGCCCCTCCGCCGTCTCTGGCCTTGCCGCCGACGAGCGCCGGGTCAACTCTGGCGTGGGTTGACCCCCACAGCCCAGTTTGACCTCCCCCCTCTCTCTCACTGACTTGCGGGCCCCGCCCAACTAATTACTATAGTTAGCACTAATTAAGTAACTAGGTTAGCTACTACAGTCACTGACTAGTGGGCCCTGCCTAGTTAGTTAAGACTAACTAACTTAGTTAGTTGACTGGGTCACTGACCAGTGGGACCCACTGGTCAGGTTTGACCTGGTCTGCCCCGTTGACTCGCTTACGTCATGATGATGTAGAGCTGACACAATAATTGATTTCTGGAATTATTTTAACTCAGGAAATTCCAGAATATTGCCTAAACTTCAAAAAAATCATAATAATTCAACCATAGCTCAGAATGAAATAAATTATATATGAAAAATTATCAAAAAATGCAAGGAATCCATTTATGCCAGTTACATGCATGAAAAACCAACTTATACTTGTTGTATAAGTGAAAACATAATAATGGCATGTTATATAATTAATTTGGGGTTAGCATATGAACCCTTGGTTCATATGGACTTCAACCAAATTGATGCTAGATGCATTAGGGAAAATCATAGCATCTTTGAAATGTCATCTTCATGCATCATATTGTTGCATATGGTTGTTTATTGATTGCCGGCACCGTCCCCTCTCTCGCTCCTGCTCCTTTTACTGCATTAGGACAACAACGATTCAAACTGCTACTTTCTGCTGCGGTAGCTGAACCCATTCCTCAGCATGACCTGTCATCGCCACAGTAAATAGTTGAAACCCACTAGCATAAGTAGGAGTTCCTTGAGCCTTGATGTGCCTACTCATCCATGCTTGTTTTCTTTATGCCAGCTATGCTTAGAGTTGTGTCAGGTCTGATTCATCAGGAATGAATCGGAGTGGTGAACATGTCCTACCGATAAAGGCTAAGTGTGTGAACACGTTTTGGTAAAGGTAGCGATGAGAGGCCATGTAGGAGTACATGGTGGGTTGTCTCATTGGAACCGTCCTTAAGCACTGAGTTCTGTGTATGTTATCCAAGTCCAGTTACTACCACACATTGGGTTCCGGTTATCCGGCCCCTCTCGGCTTATTAATCCGCTTGATCTCTGTCCAGGAGTTGCAACTAGTTTCTGGCGTTTGTAGGTAGTGCTACTTGTCGACCAGGTGGTGTCCGACAGGACGAGCTTGGGACAGACTAGGCAATGTGGCATGGTGTACCAAGTGGCACCCGGATGGTGGGCTTGGGAACCCTGCACACATCGTTTGGGGCCGTGAGCGACACCCCGGCTGGATCTCCTTGCGGATGGAACCCGAATAGGCGATAAACCTGGACGAGAGACTTGTGTGGTTAGTCAGGTCGTGGCCGACACCCTCGCCCGGCTTTCGCTTGAAGGTTGCTGAGGTACATGATGTGTACAGGGCTATAAGTGGCGAGAGCGTGTGTGATGAAGTACACCCCTGCAGGGTCAACATTATCTATTCGAATAGCCGTTTTCCTCGGATATGGAAACTTGGAGGACTTATGTAGTACATAGACAACTTGAAGTGGATACTCTAAAATCCGCAAGATAAGCGTGAGTGCTATGGATGGCCTTCTCGTAGGGAGGCGGGAACGGATCCATAGTGGAGTATTGATATGGTGAATATGTGGACTCGTGTGCGTCTTCTCACCTCAAAGAAGTTTCTGATACTCGTAGTATAGATTAGCCACTGAGTCAAAGCTGGCTTGCTGCTGTTAAAACTCCACCACACCCCTTTGTTGATAATGTTGCATATGTAGATAGTTCTAATGTAAGACTTGCCGAGTACCTTTGTACTCACGTTTGCCTATTTATGTTTTGCAGTTGGTTACACTAGTGGCTTCGACGAGTAGCTTGTATCCCAGCTATGATCTTGTACCCTTGGGAGGGTCGTGTTTAGTCAGGCTTCTTAGTCTTTTCCTTTGTAGTTGTCTGTACTCAGACATGTATTGCTTCCGTTGCTTGTATGCTCTGAATGATGGGTCATGAGACCCCTGTTTGTATTGAATGCTATGTGGCTCTTTTGGGCCTTTATCTATATGAGTTTCAGTTATGTTGTGATGCCATGTTGTACCGCACATACCTGCATGTCATGCGTACGTGTAACGTGTATTGCTATGTGTGGGATCCGACAACCTAGTTGTTTACCTTTGGTAGCCTCTCTTATGGGAAAATGTAGTCTTGTGCTTCCATGAGCCATAGTAGTCCGCTATAGCCCGGTTCACCGGAGTCCTGCTAGCCCAGCACTACTGCTCCGAAACATTTGACTGGCCGGCATGTGATTCACTTCGTTCCTGTGTCTGTCCCTTCGGGGTAATGTCACGCGGTGACATCCAGAGTCCTGCCTAGCCTGCTACAGCCTGGGTTCCCAGAGTCCTGTTAGCCCAGTGCTACAGCCTGGATTCATACGCTGTTGACCGACATGCTCGAGGTTGATTCATGTATGCCTGTCCCCGTAAGTTGGTGCTACTTTGGGTTCACGATTAGTCATGTGGGCCTGGGTTCTCTGTCATATGGATGCTAGCGACACTATCATATACGTGAGCCAAAAGGCGCAAACGGTCCCGGGCCAGGTAAGGTGGCACCCGTGGGAATACCGTGCGTGAGGCCGCAAAGTGATATGAAGTGTTACATGCTAGATCGGTGTGACTTAGGATCGGGGTCCCGACAATACCAATCACAACTAGACGTAGGCTTTTACCTTCCTTGAAGGGGCCGAACTAGTATAAAATCCCCGTGTCCCCTTGTCCGGTTTAACCCCTTTGAGCTAACCCGTAGCGATGGCTCCACGACTAAGTCCTTTCACAAGGACATCTGCCGTGACAAACCCATGACAGAAGGGGTCAAGTCAATCACATCATTCTCCTAATGATGTGACCCCGTTAATCAAATGACAACTCTTTGTCTATGGCTAGGAAACACAACCATCTTTGATTAATGAGCTAGTCAAGTAGAGGCATATTAGTGACACTCTATTTGTCTATGTATTCACACATGTATCATGTTTCCGGTTAATACAATTCTAGCATGAATAATAAACATTTATCATGATATAAGGAAATAAATAATAACTTTATTATTGCCTCTAGGGCATATTTCCTTCAGTCTCCCACTTGCACTAGAGTTAATATCTAGATTACACAGTAATGATTCTAACACCCATGGAGCCTTGGTGCTGATCATGTTTTGCTCGTGGAAGAGGCTTAGTCAACGGGTCTGCAACATTCAGATCCGTATGTATCTTGCAAATCTCTGTGTCTCCCACCTGGACTTGATCCCGGATGGAGTTGAAGCGTCTCTTGATGTGCTTGGTTCTCTTGTGAAATATGGATTCCTTTGCCAAAGCAATTGCACCAGTATTGTCACAAAAGATGTTCATTGGACCCGATGCACTAGGTATGACACCTAGATCGGATATGAACTCCTTCATCCAGACTCCTTCATTTGCTGCTTCCAAAGCAGCTATGTACTCCGTTTCACATGTAGATCCTGCTACGACGCTTTGTTTAGAACTGCACCTACTGACAGCCCCTTCGTTTAATAAAAGCACATATCCGGTTTGCGATTTAGAATCGTCCGGATCAGTGTCAAAGCTTGCATCGACGTAACCATTTACGACGAGTTATTTGTCACCTCCATAAATGAGAAACATATCCTTCATCCTTTTCAGGTATTTCAGGATGTTCTTGACAGCTGTCTAGTGAACCACTCCTGGATTACTTTGGTACCTCCCTGCTAAACTAATAGCAAGGCACACATCAGGTATGGTACACAACATTGCATACATGATAGAGCCTATGGCTGAAGCATAGGGCACATCTTTCATTTTATCTCTATCTTCTGCAGTTGTCGGGCATTGAGTCTTACTCAACTTCACACCTTGTAACACAGGCAAGAACCCTTTCTTTGATTGATCCATTTTGAACTTCTTCAAAACTTTGTCAAGGTATGTGCTTTGTGAAATTCCAATTAAGCATCTCGATCTATCTCTATAGATCTTGATGCCCAATATATAAGCAGCTTCACCGAGGTCTTTCATTGAAAAACTCTTATTCTAATATCCTTTTATGCTATCCAGAAATTCTATATCATTTCCAATCAACAATATGTCATCCACATATAATATTAGAAATGCTACAGAGCTCCCACCCACTTTCTTGTAAATACAGGCTTCTCCAAAAGTCTGTATGAAACCATATGCCTTGATCACACTATCAAAACGTTTATTCCAACTCCGAGAGGCTTGCACCAGTCCATAAATGGATCGCTGGAGCTTGCACGCTTTGTTAGCTCCCTTTGGATCGAAAAAACCTTCTGGTTGCATCATATACAACTCTTCTTCTAGAAATCCATTGAGGAATGCAGTTTTGACATCCATTTGCCAAATTTCATAATCATAAAATGCAGCAATTGCTAACATGATCCGGACAGACTTAAGCATCGCTACGGGTGAGAAAGTCTCATCGTAGTCAATCCCTTGAACTTGTCGAAAACCTTTTGCAACAAGTCGAGCTTTATAGACAGTAATATTACCGTCAGCGTCAGTCTTCTTCTTGAAGATCCATTTATTTTCAATGGCTTGCCGATCAACGGGCAAGTCAACCAAAGTCCACACTTTGTTCTCATACATGGATCATATCTCAGATTTCATGGCCTCAAGCCATTTTGCGGAATCTGGGCTCACCATCGTTTCTTCATAGTTCGTAGGTTCGTCATGGTCTAGCAACATAACCTCTAGAATAGGATTATCGTACCACTCTGGTGCGGATCTTACTCTGGTTGACCTACGAGGTTCAGTAACAACTTGATCTAAAGTTTCATGGTCATCATCATTAACTTCCTCACTAATTGGTGTAGGTGTCACAGGAACCGGTTTCTGTGATGAACTACTTTCCAATAAGGGAGCAGGTACAGTTACCTCATCAAGTTCTACTTTCCTCATACTCACTTCTTTCGAGAGAAACTCCTTCTCTCGAAAGATTCCAAATTTAGCAACAAAAGTCTTGCCTTCAGATCTGTGATAGAAGGTGTACCCAACAGTTTCTTTTGGGTATCCTATGAAGACACATTTCTCCGATTTGGGTTCGAGCTTATCAGGTTGAAGCTTTTTCACATAAGCATCGCAGCCCCAAACTTTAAGAAACGACAACTTTGGTTTCTTGCCAAACCACAGTTCATAAGGCGTCGTCTCAACGGATTTTGATGGTGCCCTATTTAACGTGAATGCAGCCATCTCTAAAGCATAACCCCAAAGTGATAGCGGTATATTAGTAAGAGACATCATAGATCGCACCATATCTAGTAAAGTACGATTACGACGTTTGGGCACACCATTACGCTGTGGTGTCCCGGGTGGCGTGAGTTGCGAAACTATTCCGCATTGTTTCAAATGAAGACCAAACTCGTAACTCAAATATTCTCCTCCACGATCGGATCGTAGAAACTTTATTTTCTTGTTACGATGATTTTCAACTTCACTCTGAAATTCTTTGAACTTTTCAAATGTTTCAGACTTATGTTTCATTAAGTAGATATACCCATATCTGCTTAAATCATCTGTGAAGGTGAGAAAATAACGATACCCACCGCGAGCCTCAATATTCATCGGACCACACACATCTGTATGTATGATTTCCAACAAGTCTGTTGCTCGCTCCATAGTTCCGGAGAATGGCGTTTTAGTCATCTTGCCCATGAGGCGCGGTTCGCAAGTACCAAGTGATTCATAATCAAGTGGTTCCAAAATTCCATCAGTATGGAGTTTCTTCATGCGCTTTACATCGATATGACCTAAACGGCAGTGCCACAAATAAGTTGCACTATCATTATCAACTCTGCATCTTTTGGCTTCAATATTATGAATATGTGTATCACTACTATCGAGATTTAACAAAAATAGACCACTCTTCAAGGGTGCATGACCATAAAAGATATTACTCATATAAATAGAACAACCATTATTCTCTAATTTAAACGAATAACCGTCTCACATCAAACAAGATCCAGATATAATGTTCATGCTCAGCGCTGGCACCAAATAACAATTATTCAGGTCTAAAACTAATCCCGAAGGTAGATGTAGAGGTAGCGTGCCGACCGCGATCACATCGACTTTGGAACCATTTCCCACGCGCATCGTCACCTCGTCCTTAGCCAATCTTCGCTTAATCCGTAGCCCCTGTTTCGAGTTGCAAATGTTAGCAACAGAACCAGTATCAAATACCCAGGTGCTACTGCGAGCATTAGTAAGGTACACATCAATAACATGTATATCACATATACCTTTGTTCACCTTGCCATCCTTCTTATCCACCAAATACTTGGGGCAGTTCCGCTTCCAGTGACCAGTCTGCTTGCAGTAGAAGCACTCAGTCTTAGGCTTAGATCCAGACTTGGGTTTCTTCTCTTGGGCAGCAACTTGTTTGCCATTCTTCCTGAAGTTCCCCTTCTTCTTCCCTTTGCCCTTTTTCTTGAAACTGGTGGTCTTATTGACCATGAACACTTGATGCTCCTTCTTGATTTCTACCTCCGCAGCCTTTAGCATCGCGAAGAGCTCGGGAATTGTCTTATTCATCCCTTGCATATTATAGTTCATCCTGAAGCTTTTGTAGCTTGGTGGCAGTGATTGAAGAACTCTGTCAATGACACTATCAACAGGAAGATTAACTGCCAATTGAGTCAAGTGATTATGATACCCAGATATTTTGAGTGTATGTTCACTGACAGAACTATTCTCCTCCATCTTGTAGCTATAGAACTTATTGGAGACTTCATATCTCTCAATCCGGGCATTTTCTTGAAATATTAACTTCAATTCCTTGAACATCTCATATGCTCCATGACGTTCAAAATATCGTTGAAGTCCCGGTTCTAAGCCGTAAAGCATGGCACACTGAACTATCGAGTAGTCATCAACTTTACTGTGCCAAACGTTCTTAACATTGTCAGTAGCATCTGCAGCAGGCCTGGCACCCAGCGGTGCTTCCAGGATGTAATTCTTGTGTGCAGCAATGAGGATAATCCTCAAGTTACGGACCCAATCAGTGTAATTGCTACCATCATCTTTCAACTTTGCTTTCTCAAGGAACGCATTAAAATTCAACAAAACAACAGCACGAGCCATCTAAGGGAGTCCTGGATTAGGGGGTCTCCGGACAGCCGGACTATATCCTTTAGCCGGACTGTTGGACTATGAAGATGCAGGATTGAAGACTTCGTCCCGTGTCCGGATGGGACTCTCCTTGGCGTGGAAGGCAAGCTAGGCAATACAGATATGTAGATCTCCTCCCTTGTAACTAACCTTGTGTAACCCTATCCCCCTCCGGTGTCTATATAAACCGGAGGGTTTAGTCCGTAGGACGAGATACAATCATACCATAGGCTAGCTTCTAGGGTTTAGCCTCTACGATCTCGTGGTATATCAACTCTTGTAATACTCATATCATCAAGAACAATCAAGCAGGACGTAGGGTATTACCTCCATCATGAGGTCCTAAACCTGGGTAAACATCATGTCCCCTGCCTCCTGTTACCATCCGCCTTAGACACACAGTTCGGGACCCCCTACCCAAGATCCGCCGGTTTTGACACCGACATTGGTGCTTTCATTGAGAGTTCCACTGTGTCGTCATCATAAGGAGGGATGGCTCGTCTCATTGTCAAGGACAACATCACCTCTGGGGGAGCCCTGGCTGTAGTCCAAACTCTCCGACTAGGCGGCTTCGTCATGACCGCCCGCTCGGCCGCTGCGTCGACGATGACTTCTCGGGTCATCAAAAATAGCCTCCACATCGGCTCGTTATTCACCGAGCAAATGGATCCAATGAGCTCTCCTCTTTGAACGAGCTCTTGGATCGCATCGCCGCTCTGGGAGTTGCTACGGACTACGATTGGATCGGGCTTAAACCCGACCAAAGGAAGATTAACTCTCCGCCGGTCACCCATCAGATAGCGGTGGTGGAGGAGCAATGCGGCGATTCTCCCTCTATCCTGAGGACGAACTATGTTCGGATTCCCGAGCTCTCTGAGCCGGATACCCGCTCACGAGAGGACATCACCCTAACCCTGAACCTAGAATCAGGCCGCATACCAAACCCGCGGGGCAACATCCCGGAGCCCGAACTCCTAAGATCGGAAACTCCCCTGCCCCGGGATCTCAGATTGGGTCAAGGTCTGGACTTAAATCCACCCACCCAGCCAGATACAAACGATGTTTCCCACATTAGGCAAGCGCCCCAAGAGACAGTACATCACTATTGGGCCAGATTCCTCCTTGTGATGAACAAGGTCAAGGACTGTCGCAATACGCAATGTTGTTCTTTTGCAACAATTGCACGGACAAGGGAATCCTCAACACCATAAGTCGCCGTGACATAGCACACTTCGCCGACTTGGTGGCCATAGTACGAAAGTACTGTGCGATGGAAAGCGCCTGGAAAACCCAAACACAATTTTGGGATAATCCGGCTCTGAAAAAACCCCCAGTCCGAACTAAAAGGGTGCACTCTCATAAGTCGCCCGACTCAATTACAAAGAAGCAAAAGCCCACTACAGGGCGTGGAACTGTATTGGAGGGATGGCTTAATGGGCCTTGCAAAATTCATAGTACAACGGATATCATACCAACACATAGCCTTAGATCATGTTGGGTACTCTGGCAGGTGGCCAAGAGCGGTGAGGATCTCCTCATCCAAAACACCCCAGAGCACCTTCTCGTGGATAACAATACAATATTGACAGTGTTTGAGACCTTCGCCTCAAATAATAGGCGTAAGCGAACACTCCGCAGCCTTGCCGAAGTCTGCCACGTGGCAACAATAAATCCATGGAGCGACACGGCCATTACTTCCAATGCCACTGACGAACCTAAGTTCCGAACAGCCCAAGCACCAGCCGCTTTGGTCCTCAGTCCAATTGTGGATGCTTTCGGCTCACTAAAGTGCTCATGGACAGCGGCAACGGATTAAACCTCATTTATGAGGAGACTCTTCAAAAAATGGAAATAGACAGCAACCGTATTGAGCAAAGCAACACGACCTTCCGAGGAATCATCCCCAGTAGGGAGGCACATTGCACTGGGAAAATCACACTAGATGTGGTATTCGGCACTCCGGAGAATTACAGGTCCGAAGAAATCACATTCCAAGTGGCCCCGTTCAGTAGCGGATACCGCGCCCTTCTTGGGTGGGAGGCATTCACGATTTTTCAAGCCATACCCCATTACGGGTACATGAAGCTCAAAATGCCCGGACCCAATGGAATCATCACTCTAGCTAGTGATCCAGACATAGCACTCCGCGCCGAGAACAAAACAGCCGCACTAGCCCTCGAGGCATTATCCAAAGCCCTTGTGGCAGAGGAGTTAACCGCACTGCGCTCCAGAGTGGACAGGGAGGACGTGATACTAGACAAAAGATCCAAGTCCACCTCCTTTAAACCAACGGATGAAATAGTCAAATTCCAAGTCCATCCAACGGACCCCACAAAAACAGCATCCATTGGGGCATAGTTAAACCCCACCGTAGACGCCGCACTACGGGAGTTCCTGCGCGAGAATTGGGACATATTCGCCTGGCGTCCTTCAGACATGCCAGGAATCCCATGCAGGCTGGCCGAGCATAGCCTTAACATTCTAAAAGGATTCAAGCCGGTCAAGCAGACTCTTCGGCGTTTCTCCAAACCTAAGCGACAAGCCATGGGAGAAGAGCTAGCCAAATTACTGGAGGCCGGATTCATTAGAGAAATAAAGCATCTGGACTGGCTAGCAAACCTGGTGATGGTGCCAAAGAAGGACAAATCCTGGAGCCTATGCGTCGACTTCAAGGACCTTAATAAGGCTTGCCCAAAGGATCCCTTCCCCCTCCCTTGCATCGATCAAACTATCGACGCTACCGCGGGACACGACTCATTATGCTTCCTCGACGCATACTCCGGTTACCACCAAATTAAGATGGTGGAGTCGGATCAAGCCGCAACGGCATTTATCACTCCATACGGCCCTTTCTGTTTTAACACAATACCCTTCGGGCTCAAAAATGCCGGCGCAACATATCAGCGCATGATTCAGACATGTCTGGAAAAGCAGACCGGCAAAACAGTGGAGGCATACGTCGATGATGTGGTCATTAAAACCAGACACGTCGACTCCTTAATAGACGAGTTGAGGCTCACGTTTGACAATCTCCGAACATACAACATTAAGCTCAATCCGGAAAAATACGTTTTCGGCATACCCGTCGGAAAGCTCCTGGGCTTTATCGTCTCTAGCAGAGGAATTGAAGGAAATCCAGCTAAAATCCGGGCTCTGTCGCAGTTGGCTATCCCAACTGACCTCAAGCAAATCCAGAAAATAACTGGATGTGTGGCGGCCTTAAGCCGCTTTATCTCTCGATTAGGAGAAAAGGCACTCCCCCTTTATCGCCTTCTTCGGCGCACCAAACACTTCGAGTGGACGGACGTAGCCACGACCGGATTGGAAGAAATAAAAGCCATCCTGGCCACAAACCCAATCTTGGCCGCGCCAAACATCGGCGAACCAATGCTGTTATATATAGCGGCAACTCACCAAGTCGTAAGCGCAGTGCTCGTCGTCGAACGAGAGGCAGACGGACATAAATTCCCACTTCAAAAGCCGGTATATTATGTATCCACTGTCCTCACTCCATGCAAATCACGGTACCCACATTATCAAAAGATAGCATACGCGGTATTCATGGCATCTCGGAAATTACGACACTACTTTCAAGAGTGTTCAATTATGGTGGCATCCGAAGTATCACTCAACGACATAATAAACAACCACGATGCCACGGGCTGGATTGCCAAATGGGCTATCGAGCTCCTCCCGTTCGACATAACATATAAACCACGGCGAGCCATTAAGTCGCAAGTATTGGCCGATTTCGTCACCGAATGGATAGAAGCCGAACTCCCTAAAGAGTACGACGCATACTCCAATTGGATCATGCACCTTGACGGCTCTAAAATGCTGGTTGGTCTGGGGGCTGGCGTCGTCCTAACGTCCCCAACCGGAGATACAGTTCAATACGTACTCCAAATAATATACACAGACTCCAATAACGCAGCCGAATATGAGGCCCTATTACACGGTCTCCGGATGGCAGTTTCCATGGGCATTCAGCGCCTGGAGGTGCGTGGGGATTTAAACCTTGCAATATCTCAAATAAATGGAGACTTCGATGCCAAGGATCCAAAAATGGCGGCATACCGCAACACCGTCCTCAAAATGTCGGCTCGGTTCGAGGGGCTTGAATTCCACCACATGGCTCAGGAAAACAATCAGGCGGCGGATATCTCGCCCGTATCGGCGCTAAACGCGACCCTGTCCCACCCAACATCTTCCTGGAAAAACTGTTTAAGCCATCCGTGGTATGGAGGGGGGACACCGGTAACAATAATCCGGACCCGGCCACAACATCAAATACCGAACACTCTGACACAATCGGAGGCTCTGCCATCGAAATAACACCTTCAGCCCACGTGATAATGGCCGTAATTGCCCCGTGGATAGAACCATTCCTGGCCTACCTAACCAGGCAAGAACTACCCGAGGACCAAAATCAGGCACGCTGCATAGTGCGGCGATCTAAAGCCTACAAGGTACACGAGGGAGAGCTTTATAAGAAAAGCACAACCGGAGTCCTTCAAAGGTGCATCTCCGAAGAGGAAGGGCGGAAGCTTTTGGTAGAAATCCATGCCGGACTCGGCGGCCATAACGCCACAGCCCGGGCCCTTGTAAGCAAGGCCTTCCGTACAAGTTTCTATTGGCCGACGGCCCGGGCAGATGTGCATCATCTGGTCCAACATTGCGTCGGTTGCCGGCTTTTTGCAAATCAAAGCCATATGCCGCCTACCCTCTCCAAACAATCCCCATTACTTGGCCCTTTGCGGTCTGGGGGCTTGATATGGTCGGACCCCTTAAAGGGGGAACCCATAAGAAAAAATACTTACTGGTCATGGTGGATAAATTCAGCAAATGGATAGAAGCCAAACCTGTCAAAATGGCTGAATCCGGACCGGTTATAGACTTCATATCCGAGGTTGTACACCGTTATGGCGTTCCCCACAGCATCATCACTGACAATGGCACGAACTTTACATCCGACGAGGTGAAACTTTGGTGCAGCAACATGGGCCTCAAGCTCGATTATGCTTCTGTCTATCACCCGCCAACTAACGGTCAAGTCGAGCGAGCGAATGATCTTATCATGAGCGGAATTAAACCCAGATTAGTGCGGTCCTTAAAGGAATCAAACACGCACTGGGTAGAGGAGCTCGACTCCGTACTATGGGGGGCGGACCACGCCGAATCGCACTACCGGATACACACCGTTTTTTATGGTGTACGGCGCTGAGGCGGTTCTGCCCTGTGACAAAATTCATGACTCACCTCGAGTGCGCATGTACGAAGAAAGAGAGGCCGAGCTCGATCGGCAGGACAGTTTGGACGCCCTAGAGGAGGAGCGCGACGTGGAAAAAGCCCGTTCCACATTCTATCAGCAACAGGCTCGAAGGTATCAAAGCAGAGAAGTGCGGGCCAAAACCTATAACATTGGCGAACTAGTTCTATGCCTGCCGGAGAAGAAAAAGAACAAGCTCAATCCCAAATGGGAAGGTCCCTTCATTATTCACCAGGTTCTGACCGGTGGAGCGTACCGTCTGCGGGATGCATCTGACAATCGACTCGAGCCAAATCCATGGAATGCAGCCAGACTCCGAAGATTCTACGCCTAGCGCCGGACTCTATGTTCGTCTCCTTACATCCGTCAATTTTTTGCATATCTGTCTCTTCTCTCTTTCTCTCTTTTTTCCTTCTCTTCAAGGCCCTAAAGGGCTAAACTTGTGTCTTGGTTACACAATCTTGACGCGCTAACCGCGCTCATTATACCTGGGGGCTTTTTACACAGAAGCTTAATCCAATTATTTTTTCCGGGTTTTGTGCCCCACACATGTGTTATTCTTCCGCATGTACCTTTTTTGCCATTATATGCATCGATATGACTTAAGTTTTGGCCAAGCTGGGTTGCCTGGCTCTTGTATTTATGCCCTACGTTCCCGTTAATTCGGCTAGGGCATAAGGGGAGCACCTCTACGATTGGTACTGCCGAGTCAGCCGGATGTGTACCTCAGACTGGGTGAAGCCGAAAGCTAGCGTTCTTAAGAGAATATTCGGTCAGTGAATAAAAGATGACTTTTATTTAAATTGACACATGCCCCCAGATGTTTATATCCTGCGTCTCTTTTCGCAGTTTGGAGATGCACATTAGGGCATGCGTACCCAGGGAAAGGAACCCTTAGCGGAACTATTCTCCCTGGAAGATGTTTCTTACTACCCATGTAATATAACATAGCTAGTTGGGTACTTGTCTGTTCAAGCACTTATGACCCCTACACCTGGTTTCCATGCATACCCCGGTTTTTACATAACCTAGCGGGTATTCGGATACACTCCAGACTATCAGGTCCAGAGGTCAAAGCGAAAAGGTCCGCCATGACAAATGATTTACAATCCGGCTAGGGACATTACATATGTCACTTGAAGTACACAGTCACTAAGACTGATTAAATTCTTCTTCTATACCATCCAACAGGCTGTCTAGCCTACAATCCTGTTGGGAATACTTTGCGGCTAATTCTACTTGATCATACACTAAACTGGCGGGGATCTCTTTCCCATCGGGCCCCACAGGTCCGACCTCGGCCATGTGGTTTGGGTCCGCTTTGGTATATCGCGTCTTCACCATAGCCCAGCCTTCCCTTGCACCTTATCGGCAGGCGGATATCTTCCATAATCGAAAGCGCCGCCGCACTCCCTTGAGCTTCTCTATAAGCTCCCCTATGCCTCCTGGCAGGGACGCGGATGGCCACAAGGCTTGGGCAATACCCTGCATTACCTGCCGAACTTGCTCGTGCAGTTGTGAGAGCTCTGGTAGAAGATCACCCGAAGACCCGGGCATCTCCTCCATGGGACGACCATCAGCATACCTGCAGGCATAACTCTATTAGCCGGCTTCTTCACTGAACTCCTTTAAAAGTTTGTTCAAGCACTTACTAAAAATGCCGCGCCGAAGACGCTTATTCTCCTTCACGGAGTCCGCAAGCTGGGCTCGGACATCTTTCAGTTCCACGCCCAGTCGGATATTGGTGTCTTGGAGATTATTTTTCTCCTGCCTGACTCGCGTAAGCACGCGCTCGCCAGCATTTAGCTGTCGATCAGCACGTGCCGCATTCACCGCCACGGCTTTCGGATTCACTCCGGGGTCATCTGCAACATCTATTGTTAGATTTGCATGCATGCCATATACTACCTGGTACCTGTCTTCTTTGCAATGGAAACAAGTATTACCAGAGGGGCCCTTCTAGGACTCCTTCAACGTGGCAACAGCGGCCCCTAGCTGGGCCTTGCACTCTTCCAGCTCTTGAGACAGTCGGGAATTCTTCTCTGTAAGAACCTGCACAAATAATGATCCTTAAATTAGTTGTTTCAACTGCTTCAATTCTCAGGGGCTACTGATATACATAATCGTCAGATTATCCTACCCGTATATCCTTTACATACTGATTCGTGGCTCTGGCAAGACCATTTTGAGCAGCACGGATGTATGCATCTCCTGAGTTGAAGCATCGAACGCCTCTTGGGAGAAACAAGCGTCACGGAGTACGGCCTGGCGACGCCTGTGATTCATGGCGCTCTCCACTTCAGAATTTGTAGCGGATAATCTGTCCGCATCCTCTGTAGGAGGAACATCTGGCGTCTGCCCCGTGTTAGCTTCCGCCTCTATGTCCGGCCCTGGAGCCCGACTGGTGGAGGTGTGATTGGCATCCTCTCCGGATATAGTCCGGCGAGCGTTTTTTCTACTAGGAAACATGGACGTCATTATATTTCAAGAAAGACGACAACCACAGAGCGAGGTTTTGTGTCATACCTCTGCACCGGCGTCTCCGTCCTGACCGCCTTCCTTTTTGGCCTACCCGGCTTCGGTGCCCCTTGTTGGCGAGTTGCTGCAGGTTCAGCACGGCGTCCCGAAGGGCTTCCCTGTAAAACACCATATGTGTACGGTAGGTGAAGTGCATAAAAGGGGATCCTTTTTGGGAGTTGGGACTTTGGTGTTTCTTATGTGTGATGCAGGGAGTAGTCCAGGATAGTCGGCCGTTATGGCCACCATGGCGTCATCGTAGCTCAATTGATAGAATTGCCTGTCTATCAACTCCACAAATATGTCTGGATCCTCTTCGAGTCCGGGATCGAGGGCCCGACCAGGGTCCTCCGGTTGTGGAGGTGGGCTGTTGACCTCCCTTACAGCTTTTCACAGTTCCTGCCGTGAAATGGCAAGGTGAGTATCTACGACAGAGAATGCGGAAAGGTTGGGAGTAAAGAGGTACAACTCACCCAGCTTGGAGGGTTGTACATGGAGAATCCATCCCGTGGATTAATACGGATGAACTCCTCTTCCTGTCCCTTGAACAACTTGGACATAATTCTTGCTAAAGCAGCAGCGGAGTTCGGTCCCTTACGCCCGCAACGGGTGGCATCATCTTCCCCGTTAAAACACCACAGGGGTGCCCTCGATATTGAAGCGGCTGCACCCCCCGCATTATGCATATTGACATAACCTCGATTATTGTCAATCCTGATTGAGCTAGCACTTTAATCCGGTCCATCAGGTAAAGGACTTCTCCGTTGTCTTCCTCCCGGGGGCTCCGTGGGCGCCAACTTCGGCATTTCTTCAGAGGAGCATTGTTGAACTCAGGAAGACCCCTCCAAACAGGGTCCGGAAGGGGGACGTCCTCCAT
The DNA here is from genome assembly GCF_018294505.1 of Triticum aestivum. Taxonomy (NCBI): domain Eukaryota; kingdom Viridiplantae; phylum Streptophyta; class Magnoliopsida; order Poales; family Poaceae; genus Triticum; species Triticum aestivum. Next base: position 429,973,420 of record NC_057806.1, read on the forward strand.
GTAAAACCACTCCGAAGGCCAGTCTTTGGACGTCTTCTTCGGGGTACCGGACAGGTATCCGGTCTCGGCAATGCGCCATATTTCGGCTCCGCCCACTTGACAAAGTGACCCCTCCTGTGTACGGGGCACAAGGCAGAATAGCCTCTTCCACAACTCGAAATGAGCCTCGCAGCACAGAAACATCTCACAAAGGGCAACATAACCAGCGATGTGTAATATGGAAGCAGGGGTGAAATTATGCAACTGGAGGCCGTAAAACTCCAGGACTCTGCGGAGGAACGGATGGATTGGAAATCGAAGTCCCCTTAGTATGTAAGGGACAAGGCATACCCGCTCCCCCTTGGAGGGATTGGGGAAGCTCTCCGCTTGCTCCCCACCGTTATAGGTGGCAAGCCCGGCTCGGACGGGGACCATATATGCTGGAGGGAGAAATCCCTGGGTATGCAACTCTACTAATCGGCTGTGCGGGACGGAACACTTCTCCCAATCACCGGGCTTAGGGCTACGGGAGCGAGAGGAGGAGCTGCGATGGCCGGCCATGATGGAATGGATTTTTCCGAGCGCGCTCCGATGGATTCTCGCTGTGGGAGGATGCCCTGGATTGGATCCATGAATCCCCATCCCTTTAATAGTAGATTTATTTACCTGGCTAGGGGGGCGAATGTAAAAACACCCTGGCTCCTCGCATTCGCTCGACACGTGGAAGATAGCCCTTATTGGGCACAGAAGCCAAGAAGTCCAACATTTATGGGAGCCAGACACTACTTAGCAGATATTCAGGATTTGGAGAAGAACCCGCCTTGCAATGTCGAAGACAATACTGCGCGCCACACTCATCGTCATTGAAGCCTGGTTCAGGGGCTACTGAGGGACTCCTGGATTAGGGGGTCTCCGGACAGCCGGACTATATCCTTTAGCCAGACGGTTGGACTATGAAGATGCAGGATTGAAGACTTCGTCCCGTGTCCAGATGGGACTCTCCTTGGCGTGGAAGGCAAGCTAGGCAATACGGATATGTAGATCTCCTCCCTTGTAACCGACCTTGTGTAACCCTAGCCCCCTCCGGTGTCTATATAAACCGGAGGGTTTAGTCCATAGGATGAGATACAATCATACCATAGGCTAGCTTCTAGGGTTTAGCCTCTACGATCTCGTGGTAGATCAACTCTTGTAATACTCATATCAACAAGAACAATCAAGCAGGATGTAGGGTATTACCTCCATCAAGAGGGCCCGAACCTGGGTAAACATCGTGTCCCCTGCCTCCTGTTACCATCCGCCTTAGACGCACAGTTCGGGATCCCCTATCCGAGATCCGCCAGTTTTGACACCGACACCATCTATCTACAATCAACATAGACAAGCAAGAAACTATCAGGTACTAAGTTCATGATAAATTTAAGTTCAATTAATCATATTACTTAAGAACTCCCACTTAGATAGACATCCGATCATCACGTGATCCAAATCAACTAAACCATGTCCGATCATCACGTGAGATGGAGTAGTTTCAATGGTGAACATCACTATGTTGATCATATCTACTATATGATTCACGCTCGACCTTTCCGTCTCAGTGTTCCGAGGCCATATATGTTATATGCTAGGCTCGTCAAGTTTAACCTGAGTATTCTGCATGTGCAACAGTTTTGCACCCATTGTATTTGAACGTAGAGCCTATCACACCCGATCATCACGTGGTGTCTCAGCACGAAGAACTTTCACAATGGTGCATACTTTGGGAGAACACTTATATCTTGATAATTTTAGCGAGAGATCATCTTATAATGCTACCGTCAATCAAAGCAAGATAAGATGCATAAAAGATAAACATCACATGCAATCCATATAAATGATATGATATGGCCATCATCATCTTGTGCTTGTGATCTTCATCTCCGAAGCACCATCATGATCACCATCGTCACTGGCGCGACACCTTGATCTCCATCGTAGCATCATTGTCGTCTCGCCAACTTATGCTTTTACGACTATCGCTGCCACTTAGTGATAAAGTAAAGCATTACAGGGCGATTACATTGCATACAATAAAGCGACAACCATATGGATCCTGCTAGTTGCCGATAACTCGGTTACAAAACATGATCATCTCATACAATAAAATTTAGCATCATGCCTTGACCATATCACATCATAACATGCCCTGCAAAAACAAGTTAGACGTCCTCTACTTTGTTGTTGCAAAGTCTTACGTGGCTGCTATGGGCTGAGCAAGAACCGTTCTAACCTACGCATCAAAACCAATACGATAGTTCGTCAAGTTAGTGTTGTTTTAACCTTCTCAAGGACCGGGCGTAGCCACACTTGGTTCAACTAAAGTTGGAGAAACGGACACCCGCCAGCCACCTGTGTGCAAAGCATGTCGGTAGAACCAGTCTCGCGTAAGCGTACGCGTAATGTCGGTCCGGGCCGCTTCATCCAACAATACCGCCGAACTAAAGTATGACATGCTGGTAAGCAGTATGACTTGTATCGCCCACAACTCACTTGTGTTCTACTCATGCATATGACATCTACGCATAAAACCAGGCTCGGATACCACTGTTAGGGAACATAGTAATTTCAAAAAAATTCCTACGCACACGCAAGATCATGGTGATGCATAGCAACAAGAGGGGAGAGTGTGTCCATGTACCCTTGTAGACCGAAAGCGGAAGCGTTAGCACAACGCGGTTGATGTAGTCGTACGTCTTCACGATCCGACCGATCAAGTACCGAATGCATGGCACCTCCAAGTTCTGCACACATTCAACTCGATGATGTCCCTCGATCTCTGATCCAGTCGAGTGTTGAGGGAGAGTTTTGTCAGCACGACGGCGTGGTGACGATGATGATGTTCTACCGACGCAGGGCTTCGCCTAAGCACCACTACGATATGATCGAGGTGGATTATGGTGGAGGGGGCACCGCACACGGCTAAGAGATCAAGAGATCAATTGTTGTGTCTATGGGGTGCCCCCCTCCTTCGTATATAAAGGGGAGAGGAGGGGAGGGCCGGCCAAGGGAGTGGCGTGCCCTAGGAGGGGGAAACCTACTCCAAGTAGGATTGCCCCTCCCTTTCCTAATCCAAGGAGGGGGAAGGAAGGAGTGGGAGAGGGGAAAGGCTAGGGGAGCGCCGCCCCCTTTCCTTGTCCTATTCGGACTCAAGGGGAGGGGGCGCGCCTCTTGCCCTGGCCGGCCCCTCTCTCTCTCTCTCCACTAAGGCCCAACAAGGCCCATTAGTTCCCAGGGAGGGGGGAGGGGGGTTCTGGTAACCCCCGGTACTCCGATTAATGTTTGAAACCTTCCGGAACCTTTTCGGTGTCCAAACATAGTCGTCCAATATATCGATCTTTATGTCTCGACCATTTTGAGACTCCTTGTCATGTCCGTGATCACATCCGGGACTCCGAACTACCTTCGGTACATCAAAACATATAAACTCATAGTATAACCGTCATCTAACTTTAAGCGTGCGGACCCTACGGGTTCGAGAACTATGTAGACATGACCGAGACACGTCTCCGGTCAATAACCAATAGCGGAACCTGGATGCTCATATTGGCTCCTACATATTCTACGAAGATCTTTATCAGTCAAACCGCATAACAACATACGTTGTTCCCTTTGTCATCGGTATGTTACTTGCCCGAGATTCGATCATTGGTATCTCAATACCTAGTTCAATCTCGTTACCGGCAAGTCTCTTTACTCGTTCCGTAATATATCATCCCGCAACTAACTCATTAGTTGCATTGCTTGCAAGGCTTATAGTGATGTGCATTACCGAGTGGGCCCAGAGATACCTCTCCGACAATCGGAGTGACAAATCCTAATCTTGAAATACGCCAACCCAACAAGAACCTTTGGAGACACCTGTAGAGCACCTTTATAATCACCTAGTTACGTTGTGACGTTTGGTAGCTCACAAAGTGTTCCTCCGGTAAACGGGAGTTGCATAATCTCATAGTAATAGGAACATGTACAAGTCATGAAGAAAGCAATAGAAACAAACTAAACGATCAAGTGCTAAGCTAACGGAATGGGTCAAGTCAATCACATCATTCTCCTAATGATGTGATCCCATTAATCAAATGACAACTCTTTGTCCATGGCTAGGAAACATAACCATCTTTGATTAACAATCTAGTCAAGTAGAGGCATACTAGTGACACTCTATTTGTCTATGTATTCACACATGTATCATGTTTCCGGTTAATACAATTCTAGCATGAATAATAAACATTTTTCATGATATAAGGAAATAAATAATAACTTTATTATTGCCTCTAGGGAATATTTCCTTCAAATAGGGGGTCAATCTCCATCAACATCTTCACAAGCACCATCTCCTCTCAAACCCTAGTTCATCTCTTGTATTCGATCTTTGTCTTAAAACCTCTTTGGTACATGTGGGTTGCTAGTAGTGTTGATTACTCATTGTAGTTGATGCTAGTTGGTTTATCCGGTGGAAGATTATATTTTCAGATCCTTAATGATAATTAATACTCATCTGATCTTGATCATGAATATGCTTCGTGAGTAGTTATGTTTTATCCTGGTGACATGGGAGAAGTCTTGCTATAAGTAATCATGTGAATTTGGTATTCGTTCGATATTTTGATGAGATGTATATTGTCTATCCTCTAGTGGTGTTATGTGAACGTCGACTACATGACACTTCACCATTATTTGGGCCTAGGGGAAGGCATTGGGAAGTAATAAGTAGATGATGGGTTGCTAGAGTGATAGAAGCTTAAACCCTAGTTTATGCGTTACTTCGTAAGGGGCTGATTTGGATCCATATGTTTCATGCTATGGTTAGATTTATCTTAATTCTTCTTTCGTAGTTGCGGATGCTTGCGAGAGGGGTTAATCATAAGTGGGAGGATTGTCCAAGGAAGGGCAGCACCCAAGCACCGGTCCACCCTCATATCAAATTATCAAAGTAACAAACGTGAATCGTATGAGCATGATGAAAACTAACTTGACAACAATTCCCATGTGTCCTCGGGGGCGCTTTGCTTTATATAAGAGTCCGTCCAGGCTTGTCCTTTGCTACAAAAAGGATTGGGCTACCTTGTTGCACCTTGTTTACTTTTGTTACTTGTTACCCGTTATGAATTACCTTATCACACAACTATCTGTTACCGATAATTTCAGTGTTTGCAGAGAATACCTTGCTGAAAACCGCTTGTCATTTCCTTCTGCTCCTCGTTGGGTTCGACACTCTTACTTATCGGAAGGACTACGATAGTCCCGTATACTTGTGGGTCATCAAGACTCTTTTCTGGCACCGTTGCCGGGGAGTGAAGTGCCTTTGGTAAGTGGAATTTGGTAAGGAAACATTTATATAGTGTGATGAAATTTACTGTCACTTGTTACTATGGAAAATAATCCCTTGAGGGGCTTGTTCGGGGTATCTTCACCTTGATCTGAAGAGCAAAGAGTTGCTCCTCAACCTACTACACCTATTGAAAATATTTATTATGAAATTCCTTTGGGTATGATAGAGAAACTGCTAGTCAATCCTTATGCAGGAGATGGAACATTACATCCTGATATGCACCTAATCTATGTGGATGAAGTTTGTGGATTATTTAAGCTTGCAGGTATGCCCAAGGATGTTGTCAAGAAGAAGGTATTCCCTTTATGTTTGAAGGGAAAGGCATTGACATGGTATAGGCTATGTGATGATATTGGATCATGGAACTACAGCCGATTGAAATTGGAATTTCATCAGAAGTTTTATCCTATGCATCTAGTTCATCGTGATCGGAATTATATATATATATTGGCCTCGTGAAGGAGAAAGTATCGATCAAGCTTGGGGGAGGCTTAAGTCAATGTTATATTGATGCCCTAATCATGAGCTCTCAAGATAAATTATTATTCAAAAATTTTATGCTCCCCTTTCTCATAATGATCGATCCATGCTCGATACTTCTTGTACTGGTTCTTTATGAAGAATGATATTGAATTCAAATAATATTTATTGGAAATAATTAAATGCAACTCTGAAGATTGGGAACTTGGTGAAGGTAAGGAGTCAGGTCTAAACCTTAAGTTTGATTGTGTTAAATCTTTTATGGATACCGATGCTTTTCGTGATTTTAGCACTAAATATGGACTTGACTCTGAGATAGTAGCTTCTTTCTATGAATCTTTCGCTACTCATGTTGATCTCCCTAAAGAGAAGTGGTTTAAATATCATCCTCCCATTGAAGTTAAAGTAGTTGAACCTATTAAAGTTGAAGAAGAACCTATTACTTACAATGTTGATCCTATTGTTCCTACTGCTTATATTGAGAGACCACCTTTTCCTGTTAGAATAAAGGATCATGCTAAAGCTTCAACTGTGGTTCATAAGAGTTATACTAGAACACCTACACCCCTTGAGCAAATTAAAGTTGAACCTAGTATTGCTATGGTTAAATATCTCTTGGTTGATAATATTGAAGGGCATGTTATTTATTTCTGTGATGAAGCTGCTAGAATTGCTAAACCTGATACTAAAGATAAACATAGACTTGTGATTGGCATGCTTGCTGTTTCTATTAAAATAGGAGATCATTGTTATCATGGCTTATGTGATGTGGGCGCTAGTGTGAGTGCATGTAGCGACCAGACCTCAAGCGGTCCAATCTCTGTGCTCAGGTGTCATCCCTGGATCAGTAATGCTGACACCACACAGTACTTGAAGGATTTATAACAGAGTAGCAATCACACACTTATTACATCGAGAGTCTCAAAAGAGAACTTATTACAATAAATATGACTTAAGGCCATCTAATAACGATAACAGCGGAAGGCTTGGAAGATAAGTGAGTCCATCAACTCCAACTACATCACTGAGTATAGAACCACGACCTAAAAGCACCTTACTCGTCGTCTGAAAAGTCTGCAACATTAACGTTGCAGCCCGAAACAGGTCAGCACATGGAATATGCTGGCAATGTAATACATAGAGAGCAATAAAAGAATAAGGCTATTCTATATGCATATTTGGCTGGTGGAAAGCTCTATGGTTACAGTTTTGTGTAAAGCCAATTTTTCCCTACTGCAAAGGAATAAATTTTAATTAACTATCATGGTAGTTGTTAAACATTGAGAATGCTTGACAACATTCTCAATCCCTATCAAGCATCATCATTAAACAAAACCCAACAAAATTAATTTAAAGTAACATGATGAGATTCACATGATAATCCAGGTACTAGATACTCAAGATGTCCATAATCGGGGACACGGCTAACCATGATTAGTTTATACACTCTGCAGAGGTTTGCGCACTTTTACCCACAAGACTCGATCTCCTCCGTTGGATTTCTCGCACTACATGGTGTTTGAGAAACGGATGACCAAGACATAGTCTTTCAGAAGTGCTTGCACCTTACGAATGGGTAGACCGTACCACCTACATCCCCTACATCTGCTAGTCTACCACTGTAAGAGTTCGCACAACTTAATCAACTATGCTAGAGCCCATACTAGCTTGTGGCTGCACATGGAAGTTTCTAGTATGAATAATTTCATGATCCCTTTGAGACTGGGTGGCGGTCCAAAAGAAAAACAGGCAATCGCTATAATACCAAGGTGCCTCAATCCACCCAGATGTGTATTTAAGTTGCCACCTTAGATAAACCATTTATTCAACAAACTCACATCTGTCATGGATTTCACTCACCCAATCCACGTCTACTAGCATAGCATGGCATAACAAGCAAACGTAGAAGTAACTCCCAAAGGTTTGATAATAATAGGTAATAGGTACTACCTCATCTACTCCCCAAACCCACAATTTAATTAGATCCTAAACAATGCCATGTGTGAGGGTTGATCTAATGCAATAAAACTGGGTAATAGGAAGTATGATCAAAGTGTTACTTGCCTTGTTGATGATCCATGAAACCTAGCGATTCAAAGTAGCAAGCGGCGCACTCCGGGTACTCTATCGCAGACAAACAAGCATACAATAAGTACTCAGCTAATGCACAGGTAAAACTCAAATAAAGATCTAACCAGAAAGTTCAACTTAAGAACTCCGGTTGGCAAAAAGAATCAAAACAAACGAAGCAACGAAAGACAAACGAGAAAAGAAATAAGCTTCGTTTACTAGTCTAAAACTAGGGCAAATTTTACTAAGGCAAAAACTTGTTTGAGTTGGTTAAATGGAAAGAGGGTTTCGAGACGAAACTCCAGGCGCTTGAATCGCCTGATTCTGACAAACGAGCGAAAAGTTAAACTAAAACGAACATCGGATAAGAAATCGTGATCAGAAAAACCGCGGGTTTAATCTGAGAAAAAGAAAAATGACGAACAGGTTAACGAACGTTCGTTAACAGGAACTAAGCGAAAAACGTGTTCATTAAAACGAACGGGTGAGAGAATGCTCGCTAAGTAAATAAACCGGAGAAAAACTGATCTATTTAAAAAAACAAAAAACTAGGGTTTTTTTAAACCAGAACGGCTTTTTCTCAAAAACCGGGGCGGCGGCTACCTCAGCTCGGGGCTCCGGCGAGGCTCCGCCGGGCGGCGGCTTCGGGCGGCGTGCGGCGGCGGCAAGCGGCGCGGGGCGGCGGCGGCGGCAGGCGGCGCAGGCGGCGTGTGGCGGCGGCGCTGGAGGCGTGGGGAGGCGGCGGCGGTGTGGGCTGCAGGCGGGCGGCGGCGGGGTTTTAAAGGGGCGGGGAGAGGCGACTTGGGGGAGGGGTCGGCCTCGGGAGCGGAGTCCTCCCCGGACTCGGGCGGCGGCGGCGCTGGTCGGGACTCCTGTCCCGACCCGGCGAGAGGCGGCGGCGGTTGGCTGGGCCGGCCTGCTCGGCTGGGCCCTTGGCCCAGTCGGGCGCGGGGTCTTTTTTTAAACAATTTCGCTGCGACTAAAAAAATCTAGAAAAATAAATAAAATTCTAAAAATGCCAAAACAAATTTTCTCTGTCCAAATAAAATATTTAGAACAGGATGAACATTTTTTGGCTCTAAATGCAATTTTTGAAAACGTGCAATTTTTCCTAAATTCAAATAAAATAGCAAATAAAACCAAAATAAAATCTTATTTGATTTTTTTATTAAACCCTCAATATTTCTTTATTTTGGGAAAGTCATTTTATTCCCTCTCTCATAATTTTTATAATAGAAATAATTGAAGATGAAATAAATAAAATCAAATGATCCTATTTTCAAAATCTGAGAAAACTCAAATATGAAAATAACGAAATCTCCAACTCTCTCCGAGGGTCCTTGAGTTGCGTAGAATTTCTAGGATCAACCAAAATGCAATGAAATATGATATGCAATGATGATCTAGTGTATAACATTCCAAATTGAAAATTTGGGATGTTATAGTGCAATTCCTTATTCCTTATATAAAGAAATTATGAATGATATTGCACCTGCTAAGATAGAAGATATTGATGTTACTATTAAGCTTTCTAATAGAGATACTATATCACCAATTGGGATTGTTAGAGATGTTGAAGTCTTGTGTGGGAAGATAAAATATCCTGTTGATTTTCTTGTTCTTGCTCCCCCACAAGATAATTTTTGTTCCATTATATTTGGTAGACCTTTCTTGAATACTATTAATGCTAGGATAGACTGCGAGAAAGATATTGTTATTGTTGGTTTAGGGGATATGTCTCATGATTTTAATTTCTCTAAATTTTGTAGACAGCCCCATGATAAAGAATTGCATAGTAAGGATGAAATTATTGGTCTTGCTTCTATTGTCGTGCCTCCTACCGATCCTTCAGAACAATATTTGCTAGACCACAAAAATGATATGTTTGTGAATGAAAGAAGGGATATAGATGAAGTATTCTTCAATCAAGGGCCTATTTTGAAACATAATTTGCATGTTGAAATCCTCGGGGATGCTCCTCCACCCAAGGGTGATCCCGTATTTGAGTTAAATAGTTACCTGATACTCTGAAATATGCTTATCTCGATGAAAAGAAGATTATCCTGTTATTATTTGTGCTAACCTTTCAGAGCATGAAGAAAAGAAATTATTGAAAACTCCGAAGAAGCACCGCTTGATGATCTTAAGGGCATTAGTCCCACTCTATGTTAGCACAAAATTAATTTGGAGAATGATGCTAAACCAGTTGTTGATCACTAATGACAGTTAAATCCTAAGATTGAAGGAAGTGGTAAGAAATGAAATACTAAAGTTTATGGAGGCAGATATAATTTATCCTATTGTTGATAGTAAATGGGTAAGTCCTGTTCATCGTGTCCCTAAGAAGGGAGATATTATTGTTGTTCCCGATGATAAGAATGGATTTATTCCACAAAGAATTGTTATAGGTTATAGAATGGTAATTGATTTTTGCAAATTGAATGAAGCTACTAGAAAAGATCATTACCCTCTACCTTTTATTGATCAAATGCTAGAAAGACTATCCAAACATATACATTTTTGCTTTCTATATGGTTATTCTGGTTTTTCTCAAATACCTATATCAAAAGATGATCAGGAGAAGACCACTTTTAATTGCCCTTTCGGTACTTTTGCTTACAAATGTATGCCTCTTGGTTTATGCAATGCACCTGCTACCTTTCAAAGATGTATGAATGCTATATTCTCTGATTTTTTTTGAAAAGATTGTTGAGGTTTTCATCTATGATTTCTCCGTTTATGGAACTTCTTTTTATGATTGCTTAAGCAACCTTGATCGAGTTTTGCGGAGATGTGAATAAACTAATCTTGTCTTGAATTGGGAGAAGTGCTACTTTATGGTTAATGAAGGTATTGTCTAGGGGCATAAAATTTCTGAAAGAGGTATTGAAGTTGATAAAGCTAAAGTAGATGCTATTGAAAAAATGTCGTGTCCTAGAGATATCAAAGGTATAAGAAGCTTCCTGGGTCATGCTGGTTTCTATAGGAGGTTTATTAAAGACTTCACTAAAATTTCTAGGCCTCTCACTAATATCTTGCAAAAAGATGTTCCTTTTATTTTTGATGATGATTGTGTAGAAGCATTTGAAATACTTAAGAAAGCCTTGATTTCTACTCCTATTGTTCAGCCACCTAATTGGAATTTCCCCTTCGAAATTATGTGTGATGCTAGTGATTATGCTGTTGTTGCTGTTCTAGGACAAAGAGTTGATAAGAAATTAAATGTTATTCATTATGCTAGTAAAACTCTAAACAGTGCCCAAAGAAATTATGCTACTACTGAAAAAGAATTTTTAGCCGTTGTTTTTGCTTGTGATAAGTTCAAATCTTATATTGTTGATTCCAAAGTAACTGTTCACACTGATCATGCTGCTATTAAATATCTTATGGAAAAGAAAGATGCTAAACCTAGACTTATTAGATGGGTTCTCTTGCTACAAGAATTTGATTTGCATATTATTGATAGAAAGGGAGCCGAGAATCCCGTTGCAGACAACTTGTCTAGGTTAGAAAATGTTCTTGATGACCCACTGCCTATTGATGATAGCTTACCTGATGAACAATTAGCTATCATAAATGCTTCTTGTGATGCTCATTATGCTAATTACATTGTTGCTAAATTTGTACCACCTAGTTTCACATACCAGCAAAAGAAAAAGTTTTTCTATGATTTAAGACATTACTTTTGGGATGACCCACACCTTTATAAAGAAGGAGTAGATGGTGTTATTAGACGTTGTGTACCTGAGCATGAACTGGGACATATCCTATGCAAGTGCCACTCCGAGTCTTACGGAGGACACCACACTGGAGATAGAACTGCACACAAGGTATTGCAATCCGGATTTTATTGGCCTACTCTCTTCAAGGATGCTCGTAAGTTTGTCTTGTCTTGTGATGAATGCCAAAGAATTGGCAATATTAGTAGACGTCGGGAAATGCCTATGAATTATTAACTTGTTATTGAACCATTTGATGTTTGGGGCTTTGATTATATGGGACCTTTTCCTTCCTCTAATGGGTATACACATATTTTAGTTGCTGTTGATTACATTACTAAGTGGGTAGAAGCTATTCCAACTAGTAGTGCTGATCATAACACTTTAATTAAGATGCTTAAAGAAGTTATTTTTCCGAGGTTTGCAGTCCCTAGATATTTAAAGACCGATGGTGGTTCACATTTTATTCAGGGTGCTTTCCGTAAAATGCTTGCTAAATATGATGTCAACCATAGAATTGCATCTCCATATCATCCTCAGTTTAGCGGTCAAATAGAATTGAGCAATAGAGAGATTAAATTGATTTTGCAAAAGACTGTTAATAGATCTAGAAAGAATTTGTCTAAGAAACTTGATGATGCATTATTGGCTTATAGAACTGCTTATTAGAACCCTATGAGTATGTCTCCGTATAAAATGGTTTATGGAAAAGCATGTCACTTACCTCTTGAACTAGAACATAAAGCATATTGGGCTATTAAAGAGCTCAATTATGATTTTAGACTTGCCGGTGAGAAGAGATTATTTGACATTAGCTCACTTGATGAATGGAGAACCCAAGCCTATGAGAATGCCAAGTTGTTTAAAGAAAAAGTTAAACAATGGCATGACAAGAGGATACGAAAGCATGAGTTTAATGTAGGTGATCGTGTTTTGCTATACAACTCTCGTTTAAGATTTTTTGCAGGAAAGCTTCTCTCTAAATGGGAAGGTCCTTACATCATCGAGGAGGTATATCGTTCCGGTGCCATAAAAATCAATAACGTCGAAGGCACAAATCCGAAGATGGTAAACAGTCAAAGAATCAAACTTTATATCTTAGGTACTCCCATAAATGTTGAGACCAATATAATTAATACTGTAACACTAGAGGAGCACATAAGGGACACTTTCTAGAACATTTCAGACTCCGAAAAGGAACAGGTATGTGGTACGGTAAGTAAACCGACTCCAAAACGTTTCCAATGGCAATTTTTCTCTGTTTTGGAATATTTAAAAAATTAGGAAAATTAAAAAAGTAGTCCGAAAGAGACACGAGGCCACCACAAGGGTGGAGGGTGCGCCCTACCCCCTAGGCGCGCACCCCGACCATGTGGCCACCTCGTGTGACCTCCGGACTCCGTTTTCTTGCATGATAGTTCTTTTGGTCAGTAAAACTTCATTATATAATCTCTTGAAGGTTTTGACCACCGTACCACGACAATATATTATGTTCTTGTTTCGAGCTATTTTCTGCCAGATTTTTCAAGGCCAGGCATCATGTCGTCCCCCTCCTCCAACAACACGGGCGACGATGCTTGGCTAATGAACATAGAGATGAAGAGAGAAGAACTTGGGGAAATCAATGAGGGAGATAAGATCAAGAACGCCGAGGAAGATCAAGTTCCGGCAGCAGAAGAAGAAGACATCCTTCAACCATACTACAATCATCTTACCCAAACTGAAATTGAAGCTTTCAAGATCATTGAAATAGTTCGTGTGCAAAATAAATATCTCACTCGTGTAAATATTCTATTGCAAGAGCATATCACTGCACTCAAGGGCATTATTCGCAAATCGGAGCATCTCCTACGCTTGATGTGTGACACTACTTCATAAACAACTCCATCATCACCACCTCCAAAGAAAGAGACATAAATACATGGGTATGGGCACTCCCCTTGGCAACTGCCAAGCTTGGGGGAGGTGCCCCGGTATCGTATCACCATCAAATCTTTACCTTTACCATTTCTCTTAGTTCGATCCTTTTGATTATATCTTGATCTAGTAGAATAAAGTTTTTAGTATGATCTAGCTTTGAGTTTTATTTCGATCTCTCTCTATGTAATCGAGTCCGTGAGTTATATATAATAAAGATTAGTTTTGAGTTGAGAGCTTTGCTATTTTGCTATGATCTTGAGGGAATAAAAATAAAGAAAGAATAAAAAGAAATAAAAAGATCATATATTGAGCTTATGGAGAGTAATGACTTCACATATAAAGAGTATGATGAATAAAATTTGTTGAGAGTTGACAAACATAGTTTTGGTCAATGTTTCAACTAATAGGAAGTAATAAAGAAAGAGATGCTTCACATATAAATATACTATCTTGGACATCTTTTGTAATTGTGAGCACTCATTAAAATATGACATGCTAAAAAGTTGATGTTGGATAAGGAAGACAACATAATAAGTTATGTTTGCTTATATCCGAATAGAAGTTATATTGTCATGGATCATCCAACATGTTGAGCTTGCCTTTTTCCCTCATGCTAGACAAATTCTTTGCACCAAGTAGTGATACTTGATACGTCTCCAACGTATCTATAATTTTTGATTGCTCCATGCTATATTATCTTCTGTTTTGGATGTTTATGGGCTTTATTATACACTTTTATATTATTTTTGGGACTAACCTATTAACCCAGAGCCCAGTGCCAGTTTCTGTTTTTTTGCCTATTCCAGGGTTTCGAAGAAAAGGAAAATCAAACGGAGTCCAATTGACCTGAAACTTCACGGAACTCATTTTTGGAAGGAAAGAAACCCGGGAGACTTGGAGTCTACGTCAAGGAAGCTTCGAGGAGGCACGAGGTAGGGGGCGCGCCCACCCCCTAGGGCGCGCCCTCCACCCTCGTGGGCCCGTCGTGCCCCCCTGACGTACTTCTTCCGCCTATATATCTCCATATACCCTAAAACTACCAGGGAGCACAATAGATCATGAGTTCCGCCGCCAGAAGCCTCCGTAGCCACCGAAAGCCAATCTAGACCCGTTCCGGCACCCTGCCGGAGGGGGGAACCCTCATCGGTGGCCATCTTCATCATCCCGGTGCTCTCCATGACGAGGAGGGAGTAGTTCTCCCTCGGGGCTGAGGGTATGTACCAGTAGCTATGTGTTTGATCTCTGTCTCTCTCGTGTTCTTGAGGTGGCACGATCTTGATGTATCACGAGCTTTGCTATTATAGTTGGATCTTATGTTTCTCCTCCCCCTCTACTCTCTTGTAATGGATTGAGTTTCCCCTTTGAAGTAATCTTATCGGATTGAGTCTTTAAAGATTTGAGAACACTGGATGTATGTCTTGCCATGCGTATCTGTGGTGACAATGGGATACCACGTGGTTCACTTGATGTATGTTTCGGTGATCAACTTGCGGGTTCCGCCCATGAACCAATGCATAGGGGTTGGCACACATTTTCGTCGTGATTCTCCGGTAGAAACTTTGGGGCACTCTTTGAGGTTCTATGTGTTGGTTGAATAGATGAATCTGAGATTGTGTGATGCATATCGTATAATCATACCCACGGATACTTGAGGTGACATTGGAGTATCTAGGTGACATTAGGGTTTTGGTTGATTTGTGTCTTAAGGTGTTATTCTAGTACGAACTCTAGGGCTGTTTGTGACACTTATAGGAATAGCCCAACGGATTGATTGGAAAGAATAACTTTGAGGTGGTTTCGTACCCTACCATAATCTCTTCGTTTGTTCTCCGCTACTAGTGACTTTGGAGTGACTCTTTGTTGCATGTTGAGGGATAGTTATGTGATCCAATTATGTTATTATTGTTGAGAGGACTTGCACTAGTGAAAGTATGAACCCTAGGCCTTGTTTCCTATCATTGCAATACCGTTTATGCTCACTTTTATCATTCGTTAACTTGCACTAGTGATAGTTATGTGATCCAATTATGTTATTATTGTTGAGAGGACTTGCACTAGTGAAAGTATGAACCCTAGTCCTTGTTTCCTATCATTGCAATACCGTTTATGCTCACTTTTATCATTCGTTACCTTGCTGTTTTTATATTTTCAGATTACAAAAACTATTATCTACCATCCATATACCACTTGTATCACCATCTCTTCGCCGAACTAGTGCACCTATACAATTTACCATTGTAGTGGGTGTGTTGGGGACACAAGAGACTCTTTGTTATTTGGTTGCAGGGTTTCTTGAGAGAGACCATCTTCATCCTACGCCTCCTATGGATTGATAAACCTTAGGTCATCCACTTGAGGGAAATTTGCTACTATCCTACAAACCTCTGCACTTGGAGGCCCAACAAAGTCTACAAGAAGAAGGTTGTGTAGTAGACATCAATACTACTTGTGCTTCCAAACACCCCTTAACCCAATTTTTCCATGAGAGTCCACCATACCTACCTATGGATTGAGTAAGATCCTTCAAGTAAGTTGTCATCGGTGCAAGCAATAAAAAATGCTCTCTAAATATGTATGATCTATCAGTGTGAAGAAAATAAGCTTTATACGAACTTGTGATATGGAAGAAATAAAAGCAACAGACTGCACAATAAAGGTCTATATGTAACGACCCGACCCAAAATCGGTCAAGTCTCTGTGTAGCTGTACCATCCCAAGATCATGCTGGCACACACAGTACATTGATGAAAAGATTCAAAGTTCAATCACACCTGAATTTATTACATGATTCTCATATCAAGTCTTTATTACAATAGAATAAATTCGGCCGAAGGCCAACTCATGAGAAATAAACTAAATAAAGCTGCGAAAGCGTAGACGAATAGCGAGTCCATCCGAAAACTCCTCTGCAACATAAGACATTGCAGCCGTGTAGGTCAGCATTTTGAATATGCCGGCAAGTCATAGAGAGAACAACAATAAAATTTCTTACACTATATGCAATTTGGCTGTAGGGCTCTAAGTTTTTATGTTTTTGCGAAAAGCCAATTTTTCCCTATAACAAAGGACTTGCTTGCAATTACTACAAAGTGTTGGTTGTTATTGAGATGGTTCCGCCAACCAATGTCTCATTCCCAATTATTAAATAACCCCTCAATTAATTTAGTTCGGTGTTGAGATTTCCGAAATACTCCAATTTCCAGAGGCTCATTTGTCCGTAACCGGGGACACGGCAAATCGATTAGGTTGTTACTCTCCAGAGTCTTGTGCACTTTACCTGCAAGAATCGTTCCCTCCTTTATGTCCTCGCACTGCCTGGTGTTTGAAGACGGGATGAACGAAACAGGGTCTTCCGTAGAGCTTCTCTGAGCACTGCCGGTACCCATCCATGTCCTACCGTTCTTCTACATCTGCTGGCACCGTCCGTCCAGAGTCACGCCTAAGGTCAACCCAGCCAGAGCCCATAATGGCTTGCGGCTGCACAGGTAAGCTTCCGGTCAAGGTGTATCCATCCGTCTCTTCGTGGCTCGGTGAAGCTTTTCGCAAGATGTCATGGCGCTTCTCCATGCATCCCGGCCATCCGCTGGTTTCTCCAGGGTGCCCGTCAACCGTCCTCCACCCAGTAGTGAATTTTAAGTCCATCTTGAGCTTCAAGTCATGGGGTTGTCATCATCTTAACTCTCACATCTCCCTTATGAAACACTCAACCAACCCCGTCTACGAGCATAGCAAAATAAACTATATCGTCCCGGGCAATGGTAATAAGGGGAAGTGGGTTCATCCTACCTCATGATACTACTCAAGAACATAACTTAAAATTCTCCTACTACATGCATGGTGGGGAGGCATAATTCTAATGCAACAAAATCATAGGTATTGTAAAACATGATCAAATGACTTGCCTAGCTGACGGTCTTCAAAAGCTAGCGACTCGTAATAGCAGGCTTCGCACTCCAGAAATTCTATCGAAGCAAACAATAATCATATAAGCATACAAACATGCAATCATATTAACATAACAGCAAGCTAACATAAATCACACAAAAGCAATCAAACCAAAACCAAAGAAAACTCAAAGAAATCCAAGCCAACAACTAACAAGAAAATAAAATAAACTTTTTCTTTTTTGTAAATAAAAGTTCACATTCTAAAACTACAGAAACTAATCTAAAATAAATTATAACAGAGGTAAAATAAAATTTTAAAAATAACTAGAACAGCAGAAAACAGCAGCAAGCTAAAAAAACTAGAAAAGCTTGTTTTCGAGTAAAACTATTTTTAATAAAGACTAAAAATACCCAAATAAATTCCTACTGCTAGGCAAGGTCAAAACTAAGCAGTAAAAAAAATCACTAAAAAATAATAATCCTAACTAAATTTATGGCAGAAAAACTAATATGAATAAAACTAATATAAAACAATTTTTTAAAAACGAAAACATGGCCGAATCTATTTTATCCAGAAACTATAGGAAATTTGCAAACTAGATCAAAAAGAATCAACTAAAAATATTAAATAACCTAAAAGATATAGATTTTACAAAACTGAAACTATTCTGTTAAAAACAGAAACGAAACTAAACATAAAAAAAACTAAAGCGCTAACGGGCCGAAACAGTGGGCGATCTGCAACTAAACTGCGCTCGGGCGTTGAATAGGCTAATACGCGTATGGGTAAAAAAACCGATCGGGCCGGTCTACACTAAACCAGAAACTAAACCAAAATAAAACCAACTAAAACCGATCTAATCTAAATAAAACCTAACCTTTCACTACTTCTAATCTACGCCGTACATGCGAGATCCAACGGTGGAGGGGCCCCGGTGGCTTACCGCGGTGGTTGACGGCGACGGCGACTCGGGCGGCAACGGCGCGGCTGCTCCGGTGGTCCTGGGTGGCGGCGGAGACGTCAGGTGGGTGCGGCGGGTCGAGGGGAGGTCGGGGTGGAGTCGCTGGAGCTCGGGGATGACGGAGACGATCGTGCGAGCTCGGGTGAGCTCCTGCTCAGGCGGGCGGTGGACGAGCTCGGGGCGACGGCGTCGGGGGCTCCTAGACAGGGAGATGATGTCAGCAAGGTGCGCGGGGAACCGGCGGTTCGGGTGGTGTAGCTTGGAAGGGCAGAGCATGCTCACCGGCGGCGGAAGTGGCGGCGAACCGAGGCGGCGGCAGCGAGATGCGTTTGGCGACGGCGGTGGCTATGGTGGGAGTTGGGTAGGGTTTTTTGGGGGGTTCGAGAGAGGAGGGGCTTGGCCTTTTATAGGGCATCATCTTGGAGGAGGGGGCGTCGCGGGATCGTGATCCCGAGAAAATCACGGCGACAGGCGGCGGCGGTCGCGCTCTGGCGCGGGGAGACGTGGGCGAGGGGTTGGGGATGAGGGCGGGCCCGGGGCGTCGGTGAGAGAGGGAGAGAGGAGAGCGAGTGGGCGACCGAGGCGGAGTGGGATCGGGCGCGGGGCGCTGGGGGCAGGCCGGCTCGGTGCTGGTGGGCTGCGCGTGGCCCGCTGGTGAGTGGCGCTCGGCGCTGGCTGGGCCGGTTGGCCTGGTTGGCGCCTGGGTTTTTTTTTCTTTCTTTTTTTTTGAATATAGACAGAGAGAAGAAAAACTACATAGAGAAAAATATAGTATTTATATAGGACATATATATATATATCAATAAAATTAGAAAAACAAATCCTACAACGTGAACATATTTCCAGAGGCAAAACAGAAACACAGTAAAAACATTTTTTCCAACTAAAATCAAATTTGAATTCAATTTTTTTGGCAATATTTTTCTTCTGACATTTTTGAAGTGTCATGTTTACTCCTCTCATACTTTTACTCAAGTATTTGCCAGGCATTGATTTGAAAGAATTTCATTTGCCAATTTGAATCCAAAATCAACAAACTCAAAAGCCTCTGAAATATCCAAATGCCACTCAATTCAAACAAAATGCATAGATGCTTAGCTATAAATTGTAAAACATTCCAAATTGAAAATTTGGGATGTTACAAACCTACCCACCTTAATATGAATCTCGCCCTCGAGATTCGGGTTGGCTAGCAAATAGGTGCGCGTGGTCTCGGCGAAGATCTTCTTCTCGCTCCCAGGTGGCTTCCTCCTCGGAATGATTACTCCACAGAACCTTGCAAAACTTGATGATCTTGCTGCGGGTGACTCTGTTCGCAGTCTTGAGAATTCTGATGGGTTTCTCCTCATAAGTCAGATCACTGTCGAGCTGTATGGCCTCTAGGGGCACTGTGTCTCTCAAAGGAATATCGGCCATCTCAGCATGGCATTTCTTCAGCTGGGAAACATGAAAGACATCATGAACTCCTGACAATCCTTCCGGCAATTCCAGCTTGTATGCAACTTCTCCTCTGCGTTCGAGGATTTTGTAGGGGCCAATGAACCTGGGTGCCAATTTTCCTTTAACACCAAATCTCTTGATTCCACGAAGTGGGGACACACAGAGATAGGCTCGGTCTCCAACTTCATACGTTACCTCCTTGCATTTACTGTCGGCATAACTCTTCTGTCTCGACTGGGCTATCTTGAGTCTATCTCGAATTAGTTTGACCTTCCCTTCGGAGTCTCTGATAAGATCGGGACCAAAAGGCTTTCGGTCTCCAACACCATCCCACAACAATGGTGTTCTGCACCTCCTTCCGTATAGAGCTTCGAAAGGGGCCATCTTCAAACTGGTCTGATAGTTGTTGTACAAGAATTCTGCGTATGGCAGATTGTCATCCCAGCTAGACCCATAGTCTAGCGCACAGGCTCTCAACATGTCCTCCAGAATCTGGTTGACTCTCTCGGTCTGTCCATCTGTCTGCGGATGAAAAGCTGTACTGAACTCCAGCCTCATACCCAAAGTTTCATGCAACTGATTCCAAAACTTTGAGGTAAATTGCGTTCGTCTATCTGACACGATACTCCTCGGAACTCCATGCAGACATATGATCCTGGTCATGTATATCTTGGCTAACTTAGCGCTGGTATATGTAGTCTTCACGGGAATGAAATGAGCTACCTTGGTCAAGCGATCAACCACTACCCAGATAGAATCATAACCTGAACGGGTCCTGGGTAATCCTGTGATAAAATCCATTCCAAGTTTTTCCCATTTCCACTCGGGAATCGGCAGTGGTTGAAGTAACCCTGTCGGCTTCTGATGCTCAGCCTTTACTCGCTGACAAACATCGCATACTGCTACGTACTCGGCAATATCCTTCTTCATACCTGTCCACCAGAAACTTTCCTTCAAATCCAGATACATCTTGGTGTTGCCTGGGTGAATCGAGTACGGTGCATCATGGGCCTCCCGAAGAATTAACTTCCTGACCTCTGGGTCATTGGGCACATATATGCGATCCTCAAACCATAAAGTTCCGTGCTCGTCTTCACGAAAACCTTTAGCCTTTCCGTTGCTCATCTTTTCCTTTATCTCTGCAATTTCCTTGTCCGTCTTCTGGGCTGCACGGATTCTTTCAGTCAAAGTGGACTGAATATCCAAAGTGGCGACAAATCCTCTTGGTACTATTTCCAATCGGAGATCTCTGAGACTGTCGGCTAAATTCTGAGGTAATCCTCCAGCTATGAGGGTGTTCACATGGCTTTTACGGCTCAAGGCATCTGCTAGAACATTTGCTTTCCCTGGGTGGTAATGCAATCTCATATCATAGTCCTTGATCAATTCAAGCCATCTCCTTTGTCTGAGGTTCAATTCCTTCTGCGTGAAGATGTACTTCAAGCTCTTATGATCCGTGTAAACATCACAACTATATCCGACAAGGAAATGTCTCCACGTCTTGAGTGCATGCACTATGGCTGCTAACTCCAAATCGTGCGTGGCATAATTCATCTCATGAGGTCGTAGCTGTCTGGAGGTATAAGCTACAACTTTTCCTTCCTGCATGAGCACTCCTCCGAGCCCTTGACGAGAAGCGTCACAATACACCTGGTAGTCCTTGTGTATGTCCAGCAAAATGAGTACTGGGGCTGTAACCAGATGTTTCTTCAACTCCTAAAAACTAGCTTCACAATCCTCGGTCCAAATGTACTTTGTTTCCTTCTTCAACAGCTCGGTCATGGGTTTAGCAATCTTGGAGAAATTCTCAATAAATCTCCGATAGTATCATGCGAGTCCGAGAAAACTGTGGATCTCCTTGACTAAGGTGGGGGATTGCTAGTTGGTGACCGATTCAACCTTGGTGGGGTCGACTGCTATTCCTTCTCCTGAAATAACATGTCCTAGGAATCCGACTTCCTTCAACCAAAATTCACATTTGCTGAACTTGGCATATAACTGGTGTTCTCGGAGTTTCTCCAGGACTAGACGCAGATGTTCCTTGTGCTCTTCCTCGCTCTTGGAGAAAACCAATATGTCATCGATGAACACCACGACAAACTTGTCCAGATATTCCATAAATACCTTGTTCATCATGCTCATGAAATATGCAGGGGCATTAGTCAATCCGAATGACATGACGGTATACTCATATAAACCATACCTGGTGGTGAAGGTTGTTTTGGGTATATCCTGTTCACGAATCTTCAGCTGATGATACCCTGATCAAAGATCGATCTTGGAAAATACTTTGGCTCCGACTAGCTGATCAAATAAATCATTAATCATCGGTAGAGGGTACTTATTCTTGATGGTCACGTCATTCAATGAATGATAATCTACAACCATTCTTAGGGTGCCATCCTTCTTCTCTACCAAAAGAACTGGGGGCCCCCAAGGTGACGAACTTGGGTGAATATATCCTTTCTCCAATAATTCCTTGATCTGTTGCTTGATCTCTTCCAAATCATTCGGGGGCATCCGATAAGGTCTCTTGGATATTGGGGCTATGCCAGGTAATAATTCGATCATAAATTCTATTTCTCTATCCGGTGGCATTCCTGGTAATTCTTCCGGAAATACATCCGGAAAATCTTGTACTACAGGTACTTCCTCCTGAACCAATCCCGTGAGGGAATTCACCCGCTTCTTTATCAGTGTGCGCCTGGATACATACTTGATCCTCTTCTGCTCCGGGGTGGTGAGCAAAATTGTTTTGTGGGCACAGTCGATGTTCCCTTCAAACTTCGTCAACCAGTCCATGCCTAGGATCACGTCCAATCCCTGGGATTCTAAGACTATGAGGTCTACGGGAAAATCATGATTTCCGATGCTGAGGGTTGAATGACAGCCTAAGCCTGCCATCATCTCTCCTCCTGGAGAAGTGACTTGGATCGGGGTTCTAAGGGTCCTAGTGGGCAACCCATATTTTTCCACAACTACCCTTGATATGAATGAATGCGTTGCACCGGAATCAAAGAGTACCAATACTGGACGTGAATTTAATAAAAACTTACCAACCACAGTTTCTGGCTGATCATAGACGTCCTCCACGTCAATGTGATTCACTTGAGCACGAGGAAAAGGGTTGGGCTTCTTTGCTGAGCTTCCGTTGCCGTTGCCGTTCCCATTCCTCTGCTTGGCCTCTAGACAATCGGTGGCGTAGTGCCCTGTCTTCTGGCACTTGAAACAGGTGATATGACTCAGATCCTTCTGAGTCGGAGCAGGACGGTGCTGGTTGTCGTTGCCTCCATTGCCTGACTTGGGGTTGTTGTCGTGGTTGCGATTGTTCCTATTCCCTCCATGGTTATGTCCTCCATGATTGTGTCCTCCATGGTTGTGATGGTTATGTCCTCCCGAGTATGGGGCATAGCGGGGCTTCTGCTGAGCTCCGGAGTTGTACTTTCCCTGGCTGTATTTCCGCTTGCGGCTTTCAATCTGTTGCTGCTTGCCTTCAAGTATAGTGGCTTTGTCTACCAGCTCCTGGTAGTTATTGAAGGTAGCCACCATTAGCTGCATCCCCAGCTCATCATTGAGTCCCTCAAGAAACTTCTCCTGTTTTGCGGCATCTGTGGCCACGTCATCTGGGGCATATCGAGATAACTTGTTGAACTCATCCACATACTGCCCCATAGTACGATTCCCCTGGCGTAAGTTGCAGAACTCATGCTTCTTCAGACTCATGGCTCCAGCTGAGACATGCGCGGTGCAAAAAGCCCGCTGGAACTGATCCCAGGTCATGGTGGCGACCGGATAAATGGTGGTGTAGTTTTCCCACCAAGAGGTTGCAGGTCCATTCAGTTGATGTGCGGCAAAATGCACCTTCTCAGCATCTGTGCATCCATCAGTTGTTAGATCCCTTCCGATCTTGCGGAGCCAATCATCAGCTACAATCGGCTCGGTGCTACTAGAGAACACCGGCGGATTCAGCCTTAGGAACTGGGTCAGGTTATCGATAAGGGGTGGTGGCGGTGGATTGTTGTTGTTGTTGCCTTAGTTTTGGATGAGCATTTGCATTAAGGCATTCTGCTGTTGAATCAGCTGGGTGAGCTCCGGCGGGAAAGTGAAACCGGGGTCACGTCTCGGAGGCATCTGGTGTTATGGAGTGGATGAGAAATTAGAATAGAAGAAGGGTCTAATGAGAAAATAGCACTACCCAAATGAATGCACAAACACAATCACACCAATCATTTATTCATTCAACTCAAGCAAGGTTCAAACTCGGATTACAAGATCTCACGACTAATCAAAAATAACGGCCTAATTGATCGACGAAAATAAAAATAACATGGCGGTCGACTAAATGTCTTCATCAATTATCCCTGCGTCCTCTGGTGTGTCGTCCTCTGGTGCGGCGTCTCCTCTTGCGGCTTCCTTCGGTGGAGCTCTCATCATAATCCTGGTCATTGCTCACGAGAGGTCCATCATCTCCACTCGGGAAAAGGTCTTCTCCCAGAGTCGTCTTCTCCTCCAGTGTGGCAATATATTTCCTCCGGTCCTCGAGTATTTCCATAAAATCCTTGACTTCATCCTCATGCTCATAGTGGGCTTCACGTGCCGCATCCTCTAGTTCAATTTCACGAAGATGCAACTTTTGGACCGTCTTCAAGCTCCTGCGCATCTGAATCTCTAGAGCCCTGATGTGAGCCTCCAAGTCTTGGACATATGAGCGGACGGAGTCGTCATCTATGGTGCGGATAATCTCTCCATCTACAGTCCTGCGAGAAATCATGGTGTGGTCTGATCCAACAAGCTCGGTCTTGTATTCCTCCTGGATGCGTCCAAGTGCACTATGAACTGCTATGTTTCTCCTGAGTATCCAAGTGGGAGCAGTGAACTTGAAGTCAACGGGCGCCGAGAGGCTTCCAAAAGTTCTCCCTGGTATGTGCAGCTTAATCCTATAACGAGGTCTTCTGGAAATGCCATGATAGGGGTCCCGGTGATAGACGGCAGAGCAATCTTTAATTCCTTGGTGATCTGGACTAGCCTCCTGCCGAAAAGCATTGTCTCATCCGGCTGGCAAAACTCCGGGAGCAGAACTGGGATGAACTTGACGGCCATCTAGAATGTTGAAATCGGAGAGAAGTCAGAAATGAACAGGGGAGAATTACAGAATGATAAGGACATAAAATAAAATAGTCTCTTCCTATGGCTTTCCGATCCTAGGGGTAACGTCCTACGGTCAGCGTGTGCTCTGAATACCATCTCTGTAACGACCCGACCCAATATCGGTCAAGTCTCTGTGTAGCTGTACCATCCCAAGATCATGCTGGCACACACAGTACATTGATGAAAAGATTCAAAGTTCAAACACACCTGAATTTATTACACGATTCTCATATCGAGTCTTTATTAAAATAGCATAAATTCGGCCGAAGGCCAACTCATGAGAAATAAACTAAATAAAGCTGCGGAAGCGTAGACGAATAGCGAGTCCATCCGACTCCATAAGGCAATCGCCAAGCGTAGATCGTAGCCTCACTCCTGGTAGGAAAACTCCTCTGCAACATAAGACGTTGCAGCCGTGTAGGTCAGCATTTTGAATATGCCGGCAAGTCATAGAGAGAACAACAATAAAATTTCTAACACTATATGCAATTTGGCTGTGGGGCTCTAAGTTTTTATGTTTTTGTGAAAAGCCAATTTTTCCCTATAACAAAGGACTTGCTTGCAATTACTACAAAGTGTTGGTTGTTATTGAGATGGTTCCGCCAACCAATGTCTCATTCCCAATTATTAAATAACCCCTCAATTAATTTAGTTCGGTGTTGAGATTTCCGAAATACTCCAATTTCTAGAGGCTCATTTGTCCGTAGCCGGGGACACGGCTAATCGATTAGGTTGTTACTCTCCAGAGTCTTGTGCACTTTACCCGCAAGAATCGTTCCCTCCTTCATGTCCTCGCACTGCCTGGTGTTTGAAGACGGGATGAACGAAACAGGGTCTTCCGTAGAGTTTCTCTGAGCACTGCCGGTACCCATCCATGTCCTATCGTTCTTCTACATCTGCTGGCACCGTCCGTCCAGAGTCACGCCTAAGGTCAACCCAGCCAGAGCCCATAATGGCTTGCGGCTGCACAGGTAAGCTTCCAGTCAAGGTGTATCCATCCGTCTCTTCGTGGCTGGGTGAAGATTTCCGCAAGATGTCATGGCGCTTCTCCATGCATCCCGGCCATCCGCTGGTTTCTCCAGGGTGCCCGTCAACCGTCCTCCACCCAGTAGTGAATTTGAAGTCCATCTTGAGCTTGAAGTCATGGGGTTGTCATCATCTTGACTCTCACATCTCCCTTACGAAACACTCAACCAACCCCGTCTACGAGCATAGCAAAATAAACTATATCGTCCCGGGCAATGGTAATAAGGGGAAGTGGGTTCATCCTACCTCATGATACTACTCAAGAACATAACTTAAAATTCTCCTACTACATGCATGGTGGGGAGGCATAATTCTAATGCAACAAAATCATAGGTATTGTAAAACATGATCAAATGACTTGCCTGGCTGACGGTCTTCGAAAGCTAGCGACTCGTAATAGCAGGCTTCGCACTCCAGAAATTCTATCGAAGTAAACAATAATCATATAAGCATACAAACATGCAATCATATTAACATAACAGCAAGCTAACATAAAATCACACAAAAGCAATCAAACCAAAACCAAAGAAAACTCAAAGAAATCCAAGCCAACAACTAACAAGAAAATAAAATAAACTTTTTCTTTTTTGTAAATAAAAGTTCACATTCTAAAACTACAGAAACTAATCTAAAATAAA
The DNA here is from genome assembly GCF_018294505.1 of Triticum aestivum. Lineage (NCBI taxonomy): Eukaryota > Viridiplantae > Streptophyta > Magnoliopsida > Poales > Poaceae > Triticum > Triticum aestivum. The sequence goes on from NC_057806.1 coordinate 430,000,057, forward strand.
TTATAACAAAGGTAAAATAAAATTTTAAAAATAACTAGAACAGCAGAAAACAGCAGCAAGCTAAAAAAACTAGAAAAGCTTGTTTTCGAGTAAAACTATTTTTAATAAAGACTAAAAATACCCAAATAAATTCCTACTGCTAGGCAAGGTCAAAACTAAGCAGTAAAAAAAAAATCACTAAGAAATAATAATCCTAACTAAATTTATGGCAGAAAAACTAATCTGAATAAAACTAATATAAAACATTTTTTTAAAAACGAAAACATGGCCGAATCTATTTTATCCAGAAACTATAGGAAATTTTCAAACTAGATCAAAAAGAATCAACTAAAAATATTAAATAACCTAAAAGATATAGATTTTACAAAACTGGAACTATTCTGTTAAAAACAGAAACAAAACTAAACATAAAAAAAACTAAAGCGCTAACGGGCCGAAACAGTGGGCGATCTGCAACTAAACTGCGCTCGGGCGTTGAATAGGCTAATACACGTACGGGTAAAAAAACCGATCGGGCCGGTCTACACTAAACCAGAAACTAAACCAAAATAAAACCAACTAAAACCGATCTAATCTAAATAAAACCTAGCCTTTCACTACTTCTAATCTACGCCGTACATGCGAGATCCAACGGTGGAGGGGCCCCGGTGGCTTACCGCGGCGGTTGACGGCGACGGCGACTCGGGCGGCGACGGCGCGGCTGCTCCGGTGGTCCTGGGTGGCGGCGGAGACGTCAGGTGGGTGCGGCAGGTCGAGGGGAGGTCGGGGTGGAGTCGCTGGAGCTCGGGGATGACGGAGACGATCGGTGCGAGCTCGGGTGAGCTCCTGCTCAGGCGGGCGGTGGACGAGCTCGGGGCGACGGTGTCGGGGGCTCCTGGATAGGGAGATGATGTCAGCAAGGTGCGCGGGGAATCGACGGTTCGGGTGGTGTAGCTTGGAAGGGCAGAGCGTGCTCACCGGCGGCGGAAGTGGCGGCGAACCGAGGCGGCGGCAGCGAGATGCGTTTGGCGACGGCGGTGGCCATGGTGGGAGTTGGGTAGGGTTTTTTGGGGGGTTCGAGAGAGGAGGGACTTGGCCTTTTATAGGGCATCATCTTGGAGGAGGGGGCGTCGCGGGATCGTGATCCCGAGAAAATCGTGGCGGCAGGCGGCGGCGGTCGCGCTCTGGCGCGGGGAGACGTGGGCGAGGGGTTGGGGATGAGGGCGGGCCCGGGGCGTCGGTGAGAGAGGGAGAGAGGAGAGCGAGCAGGCGACCGAGGCGGAGTGGGATCGGGCGCGGGGCGCTGGGGGCAGGCCGGCTCGGCGCTGCTGGGCTGCGCCTGGCCCGCTAGTGAGTGGCGCTCGGCGCTGGCTGGGCCGGTTGGCCTGGTTGGCGCCTGGATTTTTTTTCTTTCTTTTTTTTTGAATATAGACAGAGAGAAGAAAAACTACATAGAGAAAAATATAGTATTTATATAGGACATATATATATCAATAAAATTAGAAAAACAAATCCTACAACGTGAACATTTTTCCAGAGGCAAAACAGAAACACAGTAAAAACATTTTTTTTCCAACTAAAATCAAATTTGAATTCAAATTTTTTTGGCAATATTTTTCTTCTGACATTTTTGGAGTGTCATGTTTACTCCTCTCGTACTTTTATTCAAGTATTTGTCAGGCATTGATTTGAAAGAATTTCATTTGCCAATTTGAATCCAAAATCAACAAACTCAAAAGCCTCTGAAATATCCAAATGCCACTCAATTCAAACAAAATGCATAGATGCTTAGCTATAAATTGTAAAACATTCCAAATTGAAAATTTGGGATGTTACACTATATCACAAGAGGCAATATAAAGTGACGTTCTTTTGCATTAAGAGCGCATGACAACCTCTGCTTCCCTCTGTGAAGGGCGCATCTTTTATTTTTATCTTCTACCTCTATACAAGAGTCATGGTGATCTTCACCTTTCCTTTTTACACTTTCTCCTTTGGCAAGCACCATGTGCTGGAAAGATCCAGATATATATACATATATATATATATATCCACTCAGATGTAGGTTATCATAAGACATTATTGTTGACATTACCCTTGAGGTAAAAGGTTGGGAGGCGAAACTATAAGCCCCTATCTTTCTCTATGTCCGATTGAAACTTTGTACCCATAAGTATCGCGTGCGTGTTAGCAATTGTGAAACATTAAATGATAGTTGAGTATGTGGACTTGCTGAAAAACTCTTCTATTGACTCTTTTTGATGTTATGATAAATTGCAATTGCTTCAATGACTGAGATCATAGTTTGTTAGTTTTTAATGAAGTTTCTGATTCATACTTTACCTTGTGAATGAATTGTTACTTTAGCATAACAAATTATATGGCATTATATGTTGTTGTTCTAAAGATGATCATGATGCCCTCATGTCCGTATTTTATTTTATCGAAACCTATAGATTACTACAGACTGTTCTGTTTTTGACAGATTCTGTTTTCTATGTGTTGTTTGCTTATTGTGATGAATCTATGAGTAGTATCGGAGGGTATGAACCATAGATAAGTTGGAATACAGTAGATATTACACCAATATGAATTTAGAATGAGTTCATTACAGTACCTTATGATGGTGATTTGCTTTCTTATACTAACGGAGATTACGAGTTTTCTGTTAAGTTTTGTGTTGTGAAGTTTTCAAGTTTTGGGTAAAGATTCGATGGACTATGGAATAAGGAGTGGAAAGAGCCTAAGCTTGGGGATGCCCAAGGCACCCCAAGGAAATATTCAAGGACAACAAAGATCCTAAGCTTGGGGATGCCCCGGAAGGCATCCCCTCTTTCGTCTTCGTTCATTGGTAACTTTACTTGGAGCTATATTTTTATTCGCCACATGATATGTGTTTTGCTTGGAGCGTCATTTCATTTTATTTTGTTTCGCTTGCTGTTTAAAAAAAATACCAAGATCTAAAATTATTAAATGTTAGAGAGTCTTCACATAGTTTCATAATTATTCGACTACTCATTGATCTTCACTTATATCTTTCGGAGTAGTTTGTCATTTGCTCTAGTACTTCACTTATATCTTTTTATAGCACGGTGGTGGTTTTATTTTGTAGAAATAGATGAAATCTCATGCTTAACTTATATTATTTTGAGAGTCTTAAATAGCATGGTAATTTGCTTAAATAATCCTAATATGCTGGGTATTCAAGATTAGTAAAAAAATTCTTAGGAGTGTTTTGAATACTAAGAGAAGTTTGATGCTTGATGATTGTTTTGAGATATGGAGGTAATAATATAAAAGTCGTGCTAGTTGAGTAGTTGTGAATTTGAGAAATGCTTGTGTTGAAGTTTGTGTTGGGGATCGTAGCAGAAATTTAAAATTTTCTACACATCACCAAGATCAATCTATGGAGTAATCTAGCAACGAGGGGAAGGGGAGTGCATCTACATACCCTTGTAGATCGCTAAGAGGAAGCGTTACTAGAACGCGGATGAGGTAGTCGTACTCGTAGCCATTCAAATCGTGGTCGATTCCGATCTAAGCGCCGAACAACGGCGCCTCCGTGTTCCACACACGTGCAGCCCGGTGACGTCTCCCATGCCGTGATCCAGCAAGGAGAGAGGGAGAGGTTGGGGAAGACTCCGTCCAGCAGCAGCACGACGACGTGGTGGTGGAGGAGGAGCACGGTACTCCAGCAGGGCTTCGCCAAGCACTACGAGAGATGAGGAGTGAGAGAGGTAGGGCTGCGCCTTGGGAGAGAGAGACTCATGTCTTGTGCAACCCCAAAACCTCCACTATATATAAGGGCAAGGGCAAGGGGAGGCGCTTCCCCTAGGGGGGGCGGCGGCCAGGGCAGATGGGATCTCCCCCTTGGGTGACTTGGCCCCCAAGCCAGGAGGAGGGAACCCTAGATGGGGCGCCCCAAAACCCCTGGTCACGTGGGAATAGGTGAGGGGGCGCACAGCCCCTTAGTGCCCCCTTCCCTTGGCCCATGAAGCCCCCCAACACTTGCCGGGGCTCCTGAAACACCTTTCGGTCATGCTGGTCATCACCCGGTACCTCCGGAACACTTCCGGACTCCAAAACCCTTCGTCCAATATATCAATCTTCCCCTCCGGACCATTCCGGAACTCCTCATGACGTCCGGGATCTCATCTGCGACTCCGAACAACATTCGGTAACCATGTACATACTTTCCCTATAACCCTAGCGTCATCGAACCTTAAGTGTGTAGACCCTACGGGCTCGGGAATAATGCAGACATGACCGAGACATCTCTCTGGTCAATAACCAACAGCGGGATCTGGATACCCATGTTGGCTCCCACAAGTTCCACGATGATCTCATCGGATGAACCACGATGTCAAGGATTCAGTCAATCCCGTATACAATTCCCTTTGTCTACCGGTATAGTACTTGCCTAAGATTCGATCGTCGGTATCCCGATACCTTGTTCAATCTCGTTACCGGCAAGTCTCTTTACTCATTCCGTAACACATCATCCCGTGATCAACTCCTTGGTCACATTGTGCACATTATGATGATGTCCTATCGAGTGGGCCCAGAGATACCTCTCCGTTTACACGGAGTGACAAATCCCAGTCTCGATTCATGCCAACCCAACAGACACTTTCGGAGATACCCGTAGTGCACCTTTATAGCCACCCAGTTACGTTGTGGCGTTTGGTACACCCAAAGCATTCCTACGGTATCCGGGAGTTGCACAATCTCATGGTCTAAGGAAATGATACTTGACGTTAGAAAAGCTTTAGCATACGAACTATACGATCTTGTGCTAGGCTTAGGATTGGGTCTTATCCATCACATCATTCTCCTAATGATGTGATCCCATTATCAATGACATCCAATGTCCATGGTCAGGAAACCATGACCATCTATTGATCAACGAGCTAGTCAACTAGAGGCTTACTAGGGACATGTTGTGGTCTATGTATTCACACATGTATTACGGTTTCCGGTTAATACAATTATATCATGAACAATAGACAATTATCATGAACAAGGAAATACAGTAATAACCATTTTATTATTGCCTCTAGGGCATATTTCCAACAGTTTGCAAGTCCTGTAGCATGCACGTATGGTAAACGTTATGTGACAAATTTGAAACATGAGGTATTATTTGATTGTCTTCCTTATGACTGGCGGTCGGGGACGAGCTATGGTCTTTTCCTACCAATCTATCCCCCTAGGAGCATGCACATAGTGTCGAGGTTTTTGATGACTTGCAGACTTTTGCAATAAGTATGTGAGTTCTTTATGACTAATGTTGAGTCCATGGATTATACGCACTCTCACCCTTCCATCATTGCTAGCCTCTTCGGTACCGTTCATTGCCCTTTATCACATTGAGAGTTGGTGCAAACTTCGCCGGTGCATCCAAACCCCGTGATATGATATGCTTTGTCACACATAAACCTCCTTATATCTTCCTCAAAACAGCCACCATACCTACCTATTATGGCATTTCCATAGCCATTCCGACATATATTGCCATGCAACTTTCCACCATTCCGTTCATCATGACACATTCATCATTGTCATATTGCTTAGCATGATCATGTAGTTGACATCGTTTTTGTGGCAAAGCCACCTCTCATAATTCTTTCATACATGTCACTCATGCATCATTGCACATCCCGGTACACCGCCGGAGGCATTCATATAGAGTCATACTTTTTTATAGTATCGAGTTGTAATCATTGAGTTGTAAATAAATAGAAGTGTGATGATCATCATTTTATAGAGCATTGTCCCAAGTGAGGAATAAAAAAAGGGGGGAGAAAGGCCATAAAAAGAGAAGGCCCCCCAAAAAGGAGAGGCCATAAAAAAAGAGAAGGCCCAAAAAATATATAATAAAAAAATGAGAGAAAAAGAGAGAAGGGACAATGCTACTATCCTTTTCCACACTTGTGCTTCAAAGTAGCACCATAATCTTCATGATAGAGAGTCTCTTGTTTTGTCACTTTCATATACTAGTGGGAATTTCTCATTATAGAACTTGTCTTGTATATTCCAATAATGGGTCTCCTCAAGTGCCCTAGGTCTTCGTGAGCAAGCAAGTTGGATGCACACCCACTTAGTTTCTTTTGTTGAGCTTTCATACACTTATAGCTCTAGTGCATCCATTGCATGGCAATCCCTACTCCTTGCATTAACATGAATCGATGGGCATCTCCATAGCCCATTGATTAGCCTCGTTGATGTGATACTTTCTCCCTTTTGTCTTCTCCACATAACCCCCCATCATCATATTCTATTCCACCCATAGTGCTATATCCATGGCTCGCGCTCATGTATTGCGTGAAAGTTTATAGGTTTGAGATTACTAAGGTATGAAACAATTGCTTGGCTTGTCATCGGGGTTGTGTGATGAGAGCATTCTTGTGTGACGAAAATGGAGCATGACTAAACTATATGATTTTGTAGGGATGAACTTTCTTTGGCCATGTTATTTTGAGAGGACATAATTGCTTAGTTAGTATGCTTGAAGTATTATTATTTTTATGTCAATATGAACTTTTATCTTGAATCTTTCGGATCTGAATATTCATGCCAAAATTAAGAAGATTTACATTGAAATTATGCCAAGTAGCACTCCGCATCAAAAATTCTGTTTTTATCATTTACCGACTCGAGGACAAGCAGGAATTAAGCTTGGGGATGCTGATACGTCTCCAACGTATCTATAATTTTTGATTGCTCCATGCTATATTATCTTATGTTTTGGATGTTTATGGGCTTTATTATACACTTTTATATTATTTTTGGGACTAACCTATTAACCCAGAGCCCAGTGCCAGTTTCTGTTTTTTTGCCTATTTTAGGGTTTCAAAGAAAAGGAAAATCAAACGGAGTCCAATTGACCTGAAACTTCATGGAACTCATTTTTGGAAGGAAAGCAACCCGGGAGACTTGGAGTCTACGTCAAGGAAGCTTCAAGGAGGCCACGAGGTAGGGGGGCGCACCCTCCACCCTCGTGGGCCCCTCATGGCCCCCCTGACGTACTTCTTCCGCCTATATATCTCCATATACCCTAAAACTACCGGGGAGCACAATAGATCGGGAGTTCCGCCGCCAGAAGCCTCCGTAGCCACCGAAAGCCAATCTAGACCCCTTCTGGCACCCTTCCGGAGGGGGGGAACCCTCACCGGTGGCCATCTTCATCATCTCGGTGCTCTCCATGACGAGGAGGGAGTAGTTCTCCCTCGGGGCTGAGGGTATGTACAAGTAGCTATGTGTTTGATCTCTGTCTCTCGTGTTCTTGAGGTGGCACAATCTTGATGTATCGCGAGCTTTGCTATTATAGTTGGATCTTATGTTTCTCCTTCCCCTCTACTCTCTTGTAATGGATTGAGTTTCCCCTTTGAAGTAATCTTATCGGATTGAGTCTTTAAAGATTTGAGAACACTTGATGTATGTCTTGCCGTGCGTATCTGTGGTGACAATGGGATACCACGTGATTTACTTGATGTATGTTTTGGTGATCAACTTGCGGGTTCTGCCCATGAACCTATACATAGGGGTTGGCACACGTTTTCGTCATGATTCTCCGGTAGAAACTTTGGGGCACTCTTTGAGGTTCTATGTGTTGGTTGAATAGATGAATCTGAGATTGTGTGATGCATATCATATAATCATACCCACGGATACTTGAAGTGACATTGGAGTATCTAGGTGACATTAGGGTTTTGGTTGATTTGCGTCTTAAGGTGTTATTCTAGTACGAACTTTAGGGTTGTTTGTGACACTTATAGGAATGGCCCAACGGATTGATTGGAAAGAATAACTTTGAGGTGGTTTCGTACCCTACCATAATCTCTTCGTTTGTTCTCCGCTATTAATGACTTTGGAGTTACTCTTTGTTGCATGTTGAGAGATAGTTATGTGATCCAATTATGTTATTATTGTTGAGAGGACTTGCACTAGTGAAAGTATGAACCCTAGGCCTTGTTTCCTATCATTACAATACCGTTTATGCTCACTTTTATCATTCGTTACCTTGCTGTTTTTATATTTTCAGATTACAAAAACTATTATCTACCATCCATATACCACTTGTATCACCATCTCTACGTCGAACTAGTGCACCTATACAATTTACCATTGTATTGGGTGTGTTGGGGACACAAGAGACTCTTTGTTATTTGGTTGCAGGGTTGCTTGAGAGAGACCATCTTCATCCTACACCTCCTACGAATTGATAAACCTTAGGTCATCCACTTGAGGGAAATTTGCTACTGTCCTACAAACCTCTGCACTTGGAGGCCCAACAAAGTCTACAATAAGAAAGTTGTGTAGTAGACATCAATACTACTTGTGCTTCCAAACACCCCTTAACCCAATTTTTCCATGAGAGTCCACCATACCTACCTATGGATTGAGTAAGATCCTTCAAGTAAGTTGTCATCGGTGCAAGCAATAAAAATTGCTCTCTAAATATGTATGATCTATCAGTGTGAAGAAAATAAGCTTTATACGAACTTGTGATATGAAAGAAATAAAAGCGACAGACTGCATAATAAAGGTCTTTAACACAAGCGGCAATATAAAGTGACATTTTTTTGTATTAAGATTTTGTGCATCCAACCATAAAAGCGCATCACAACCTCTGCTTTCCTTTGTGAAGGGCCCATCTTTTATTTTTATCTTCTACCTCCATACAAGAGTCATGGTGATCTTCACCTTTCCTTTTTACACTTTTTTCTTTGGCAAGCACCATGTGCTGAAAAGATCCACATATATATATATATATATATATATATATATATATATATATATATATATATATATATATATATATATCCACTCAGATGTAGGTTATCATAAGGCATTATTGTTGACATTATCCTTGAGGTAAAAGGTTGGGAGGCGAAACTATAAGCCCCTACCTTTCTCTATGTCCGATTGAAACTTTGTACCCATAAGTATCGCGTGAGTGTTAGCAATTATGAAACATTAAATGATAGTTGAGTATGTGGACTTGCTGAAAAGCTCTTCTATTGACTCTTTTCGATGTTATGATAAATTGCAATTGCTTCAATGACTGAGATCATAATTTGTTAGTTTTCACTGAAGTTTCTGATTCATACTTTACCTTATGAATGAATTGTTACTTTAGCATAAGAAATTATATGGCATTATATGTTACTATTCTAAAGATGATCATGATGCCCTCATGTCCGTATTTTATTTTATCGACACCTCTATCTCTAAACATGTGGACATATTTTTCGATATCGGCTTTCGCTTGAGGACAAGCGAGGTCTAAGCTTGGGGGAGTTGATACGTCCATTTTGCATCATGCTTTTATATTGATATTTATCGCATTGTGGTTGTTATTACACATTATATCACAATACTCATGCCTTTTCTCTCTTATTTTATAAAGTTTACATGAAGAGGGAGAATGCTGGCAGCTGAAATTCTGGACTGGAAAAGGAGCAAATATTAGAGACCTATTCTACACAACTCTAAAAGTCCCAAAACTTCACGAAGAATATTTTTGAAATATAAAAAATATTGGGCGAATAAAGCACCAGAGGGGGGCCACCAACCAGCCACAGGGTGGAGGGCGCGCCCCCATCCTTGTGGGCCCCCTGGCAGGCCTTCGGCGCCCATCTTCTGCTATATGGTGTGTTTTGACCTGGAAAAAATCATAAGGAAGCTTTCGGGACGAAGCGCCACCGTCTCGAGGCGGAACCTGGGCAAAACCAATTTAGGGCTCCGATGGAGCTGTTCTGCCGGAGAAACATCCCTCTGGAAGGGGCAAATCGAAGCCATCATCATCACCAACAATCCTCTCGTCATGGGAGGACCAATCTTCATCAACATCTTCACCAGCACCATCTCATCTTAAACCCTAGTTCATCTTTTGTATTCAATCTTTGTGTCAAAATCTCAGATTGGTACCTGTGGGCTGCTAGTAGTGTTGATTACTCTTTATAGTTGATGCTAGTTGGTTTATTTGGTGGAAGATCATATGTTCAAATCTTAATGATATTCAATACCCCTCCGATCATGAACATAAACATGTTTTATGAGTAGTTACATTTGTTCCTGAGGACATGGGAGAAGTCTTGTTATAAGTAATCACTAGTACAAATGCCTGTGCGTTGCACCGGGCGAAATATTAAGTATAAATTGCTCCATGTGCCATTATGCAACATTTTTAATACATTTTTTGCAAATGTCAGAAATAAGGTCAATGTAACCTTTGAGTGTAGCAATTATGATCTTGATGCACCACGATCTACAAGTGTTCGTGCAACATGACTGAAATTGCTATCTTTTCTCTAAAAGTAGTAGAATTGAGGCAACTTGCAAAAAGTAAGGCTCGACAATGTTTTCATCTTTGGTGACGACCAACCCTGTTTGTCCTTCCTAGGTCGCCACACCAGGACAGCCTGATACAAGCCTTTCCTCAATAAATAAATAAACAACCCGATACAAATTATGGAATGCTGCTAGTAATTATGAATAATTTTTAACAGAGACACTGTCGATTGTCATCACTGACCACACAAAGCTGAGTGCCTGAGGCAAGCATAAAAGAACATCTCAAACAAGGTTAGATCAAAATGTCCGTTCATGCCCATGAAGTCACATCCCATAACAAAAGTTCATCCAAATAGAGCTCAACAAGAAAGGCACATATAATGGCAAACATGGGCACATGAAACGGAAGTACATGACTCTAGAATCTATCAAAGAAAAGAAAATACAGCCCTGATGGGGAAACCAGTTCATACAATTGCACTATAAAAAATTATTGAAGAAAAACCAGAAGGTCATCTATAGCCTCTAGCAAACTTTTGAAGATAATTAAATCAGACTAAAGAGTTATCGCTTATATTATCCAAATTGGAGATAAAAGATGTAGTGCACAGTAAGGAAATTTTGTGGTGTGTGAGATTAATCATGCCTAACTTTAAATTAAAATTAGAATTCATGCATGCCAAATAACATCTCTGTGCAACATGCGCGTACATACAAATAATATTATAATATAGCTCAACAAAAGATACAGCTTGTGCATACATAAATTAGGACATGCAAACACGGGTTGTTAGTATAACATAGCTGCATTTGACAAAATTAGAAAACTCATATCTACACTGTCCTGTAATATTATCGGTTTCGTGAACGTCAGTGGTGCTCTTGACCATGTATTGGATGCACTTTGGACCATTTGGTGTTATGAAACTATCGCATTTATTTCACATAGACATGGAAGATAACCGTAGTCCTCAATTTGCTCACTGAGTTAAGTACGATATGAATGGTATCCAAAGGAGTAGGCGACCTATCAGCTGCAGCAATACCTTCGATTTCTTAGACATTTCTTTCTCCTTTCTGTTCAAGCGAAAATAGGATAAAGCTGCTTTAAAACACACAAAACAGTGGATGTGTTACAACAGAAAGTGCAAGACATTCTAAGCCTCGAGTACCATTTTTTTGCTAAGTTCTCTAACATTTTCTCTCTGTTGCTTATGCAAATACAAGCAGTTAATTTGCTTCTGAACTTGGCCAGCAGAAAGTGCCCACATATGCATCTCCTCGGCCAGCAGTCCAGCTTGGTGCTTCTCTGTTTCTAAGATAAGTTGGTACTGTAACAATAGGAATCAGCCTATAATATTTTTCTTCTCACAAAAATCACTATTAATGTAAATGCTACTTGGGCCCAAAAAGCATATTGCTTTACCTCAACAACTACTTGTGTATGTGAGTAAATAGATCAAGAAATTACTTTCTAGATTAGTTAGTTCCAGCAGCTCCTTCCTGCTATTATCCAAAATGTACCTGTAATCACAATCATCCTTTTATTCCGCCATAGCAGCATCCTACCATCGGGCAACTAAAATGTCTCTCATATTATGGGTTTCAATGACTATGCTTCCTAGAGGAAGTGGATCCAGAATTATTAGCGATGTCGTGCCTTTAGGACAGAGGTTGCGTGGCTCCGGGCAGCTTGCGGCAGCGTGCAACAACTTATAATCTGACTAATGCACACGAACGGAAAACTGAATCAATTTGAATAAGTAAACAGTAGGCAAGACCAAAAGATCAGAATCTAGTTTCATGTAAAAAAATATTAGTTCGGTATATAAAACATGGCAAAAGTGGAAACTATGTAGCTCCTAACCACTTACCGTGGATTATTGAATGGGCTAGAGAATATGCAAACATGGATACGACTGAGTGGGTACAGTAGCGACAGATGATGAACTCAAACGGTGGTGAGTAGAAAAGCCTTGCCACCAGTCCGCTGCTTCCTTCACCTGGCAACCTCATCGATGGTGGCGTTCTCCTGATTTGCTTCAAACTGACATCAATACACCTCCTCCACCGTTGCATCAGCCATCATCCATTACATGCCTATGGGAAATAAAATAGATGCTCAATCTCAGAGGACGAGCACTGATTTGTTCATTGACACAAAACTGACTAAAAGATCAGTCCTAGCTTTTTTGTTCATTTACGGCCTGAAGTGTAGCATCTGTGAATATTTCAAACTTGAATCAAATCGGGAGAAACAGAACTTATTTGCCAAGCTCGTGGTCATTTTGTTTGCCACCGTTTTTGTAGCAGCCACCTTTTACCTGGGGTTACTCAACCAAGCATGCCCTTTTTTGAGTAGTTAATATAATGCAAAACACGAATTATATGTAACTGGACCAGGTATACTATTTTAACAGGAACTAAGACTTGAATCAAACAGGGAGCAATCAGACTTGAAGCACTACAACACGAATACGTTGTTAAATTTAAAGTATCAACTTTCAGGCTTGAAGCACTACCGACTTTTGCTGAAAGATGTCATTATGTCAGTTTATGCTTGGCCACAATCACAAGACAATAACGCTCAGATACTGCCTAAGAAAGTATTTGTACTTTCTTGTATCCATAACAATGACGATTACTGTATGATGCTAGATTGGGTTAGTGTTCTTCTGATGCAATAAACTGAATGTAGATTTGCAAAGGCTAAATAAAGGACGGAAGATATGAGAAACTTACCAGCTTGGTGGCGTTCTTGAGGAGCTCAAGCATGGCATGCATGGTGATGGGAACCCTGATGGCCACACCATCTTGATACTCCAAGAATCTAGGGATTAGGCGACGAATGGTTCATAACTCTGTTCAAACTTCAAAAATCACGAAGGGTTGCGCCATTTCGCTACTCAAAAAAAATTCATGCTAGTCTATCCCTTGCCAAGTCCAATTACAAAATATCTTTAATCTACCACTGCCCGACACGTACACGGCACAAACACATAGACTTTCGGTCACCATATCCTCTCTCTTTCTAATAGTCATCAAAATTTAGGAACACGTCTGTTGATGCTGCACTTAATTGTTTGAACATCGTTCTCTCTACATCCTCCTAAACCTGAAATATGCAGATGTTAGAAAGTTTCTAATTTGTGTGTGTGTGTGTGTGTGTGTGTGTGTGTGTGTGTGTGTATGATGATGATATTAAGAAAAGGATAAAATAGTATCAAGAACAGTTTCATATGTTTGGCCATGAGCCGATATACCTATCTCTGCATATCGCAAACTATCACAAATGAAAAGTTATTTTTTTGTTTAGCTGCTCCATGGAACAACTTCTCTGTATACTAAACATTCTCACAGATAACCAAAAATGAAAATGCGTATCAAGAAAGAATATGTGTGTTTGACAAAGTAATTACCAGTCTCTGAACCATACGGCTAAAAACTGACAGGAACATGGTCATGAACTCCTCCCCAACGATCTCCCTGAAACCAAACACTCCCTGACCTATGGTCCTCCTCTTGCTCACCTGCCTGCCAATCAAGAAAACATAGGACCTTCACATCAGCTCAGGATCGCATATAAAGAAGTGATCAGCCATTGACTTGCGCATGTCTACCAAGAACAAAGAAGAAAATATAATAAACTGAAGGTCCAAGGTTAGGCTATTTTCCATTATAGCACAGATAAGCAAGTATACTTGGGAGCAAGAAATCCAGCAGCTTATAGTCAATACAGTAGCAACATCTAGCAGTTTGTAATATCTCCCTGAACATCATCTACCACGGTTATTGTTCTCGTCTAGCATGGCGGCTCTCCCCTTCGCTCGGCCATGGCTTCAGAAGCTCCTAGCGCTTGTCTACGGCGTCGGCCATCTCCACCACCACAGCGCCCCTCCCCGCTCTCCGAGCACGCCGCCACACACGTCCAACGCTTGTTCCTCCGGCGAACTCTGCGCTTCTTCCTCCGGCGAACTCGGCGGCAACATGGATGTTTCGACGAAGATTGCAATTTTGACGGGATTTGATTTGATGTGATGGAGCTTCTGGTCCGAGGACCCTTTCTTCTTATAGTAGGCAACTCAAATCCGGCTCGGGAAATCCATTGATTGGTGTTGGAGAAGAACACGTATTTGCTGTTGGAGAAGAACACGTATTTGCTGTTGGAGAAGAACACGGAGTCCAATCACGACACGGGAGCAGCAACTCTGCCGCCGCTGGCAGCTTGCGACGCCCTGGGCACCAACTTGCAGCAGGTGGTGGAGGTTGAGGGAGGCGGCGACCACACGCAGGAGGCGGAGCTCACCGTGGGGGCAGGCGAGAGCGCGCAGCTGCACGGGGATGAGGACGGGAGGGGCTTGGCAGTCCAGAGCGAAGCAGAGGGGGCGAGCGGTCGAGGCAGAGGCGTCGTCCTCTGCCCGAACTACTGCTGCTCGATGCAGAGAGCTGCGGGCGGGCGTCTGGAGTTGCAGGGAAGCGCGCACAGGAGGGATGGATGGGTTCATGGCGGAGGCGTCGGGGCTCCATGGAGGGCAGTGGCAGCTGCTTACTGAAGAAAGGAAGGAGAGAGAGATTCAGAGAGGGAACATGGGAAGGAAGCAGAGAGAGACTGCGGGATAGGGGCTTCCTACCGGCGTCATGGAGGAACTCCGGTGAGGCTCGACGTGCTGCGGGTTGGACGGGAGGACAGCAGCCGCGCCGCCGTCGCACTCGCACCAAGGCTAGGTTCGCGCGCTGCGTCAAGCTCCGCCTCCCCCAGCATGCAGCCGCTCGCGGGCGCACGCGAAACCACAACGGCCATGGCTGATGGCCTTCAGGTCGCCGCGGAGCTTCTCCTGTCGCCTCCTGTCACCGCTCGCCTCCGCTCGTCGGAGCCCCAAGCACCGCCGCCGTGGAGTGTCCCCCTCCCCGGCGACGCTCGATCCGGTGACCCCGGAGCTCTCCTCGCCGCCGCCGGCGCGACACTGGTCGCCGTTGCGGCTGTCTTCCTCCTCCCTGGCCCCGCCTCCCGCCTCCCGCCTCCCGTGTACGCGCACTCCTCCCACTCTCTCCTCCCACGCATCAGCATCTGTCGCCCCCTTCGCCTTATCCATCCTTGTGCGGCGCGGGTGGAAAATAAGACGGCGTGGACGAATCGTTTTTCACTTATCCATGGACTAAGGTCAAATACTAAAAAGCACAGGGATCTTTATGCAAAAAGGGTCTTTTTTTAACCTATATAAAAAGGGTCTTTCTTAAAACCGAAGCGTTTTCCCAGATTCACTATAGAAAGGACTGTGGGTTCTATTTTCAAAAAGCAAAGGAACTTTTTTTATAAAAACGCCGTGACGGTGAACCCGGAGACTCAATTTGTGCTTTATATATATATATATATATATATATATATATATATATATATATATATATATATATATGGAAAGATGTGAATTTGGTATTCGTACGATATTTTGATGAGATGTATGTTGTCTATTCTTTAGTGGTGTTATGTGAACGTCGACTACGTGACACTTCACCATTATTTAGGCCTAGGGGAAGGAATTGGGAAATAATAAGTAGATGATGGTTTTTTAGAGTGACAGAAGCTTAAACCCTAGTTTATATGTTACTTCATAAGGGGCTGATTTGGATCCATATGTTTCATGCTATGGTTAGATTTATCTTAATTCTTCTTTCGTAGTTGCGGATGCTTGCGAGAGGGGTTAATCATAAGTGGGAGGCTTGTCCAAGTAAGGGCAACACCCAAGCACCGGTCCACCCACATATCAAATTATCAAAGTAACGAACGCGAATCATATGAGCATGATAAAAACTAACTTGACAACAATTCCCATGTGTCCTTGGGAGCGCTTTGCTTTATATAAGAGTTCGTCCAGGCTTGTCCTTTGCTAAAAAAAGATTGGGCCACCTTGCTGCACCTTGTTTACATTTGTTACTTGTTATCCGTTACGAATTACCTTATCACACAACTATCTGTTATCGATAATTTCAGTGCTTGTAGAGAATACCTTACTAAAAATCGCTTGTCATTTCCTTCTGCTCCTCGTTGGGTTCGACACTCTTACTTATTAAAAGTACTATGATAGAACCCATATACTTGTGGGTCATTACTATGTCAATAATCTCCAAAACAGAAGGGGGCAATAAATTGCACAAATAATCTGCCCCTTTTTGGACGATTGTTGAAAAAACAGAACACATGGAAGGTTTAGGTTTAATGATAACTCAAAACATGCGAAGAGATAAATGTTGGGAGAATTTTCAAAGATGAAAAACACCCCCTGAAAGTGTGCATCTTATTGAATCTGTATGGTTAGTGATCATGGGGGCGATTGATACATCTCCATTGTATCTACTTTTCCAAACACTTTTGCTTTTATTTTGGACTAATTTGCAAGATTTGAATGACACTAACCCGGACTGACGTTGTTTTTAGCAGAACTACCATGGTGTTGTTTTTGTGCAGAAATAGAAGTTCTCAAAATTGGACAAATTTTTTTGTAGATTTTTTCTGGAGCAAACAAAAAATACGGGAGCAAAGACCCACCGAAGGGGGGCCACCTACTACCGACGAGGCACTAGGGCACGCCTACCCCCGGGTGTGCCCTGGGGGCTCACGGGGCCCATGAGGCTTCACCGACACTAATTTCGATACTATAAATTCATATTCCAGGAGAAAAGGTAAGGGAAGAATTTCTATCACGTTTCACGATACGGAGCCGCCGCCACCTCGTGTTCTTCATCAGGGAGGGCAGATCTAGAGTTCGTTTAGGGCTCCAGAGAGGGGGATTCGTCATCATCGTCATCACCAATCCTTCTTCATCACCAATTTCATGATACTCACCATCGGGTGTGAGTAATTCCTTCGTAGGCTTGCTGGACGGTGAAGGGTTGGATGAGATTTATCATGTAATCGAGTTAGTCTTGTTAGTGCTTGATCCCTAGTATTCACTATGTTTCTGAGATTGATGTTGCTATGACTTTGCTATGCTTAATGTTTGTCACTAGGGCCCGAGTGTCGTGACTTCAGATCTGAACTGTTTATGTTTTCATGATTATGTTTGTGTTCTTGATCCTATCTTGCAAGTCATACGCACCTATTATGTGTTATGATCCACATACTATAAGGTGACAATAATTGGGATTCTTTCCGTGTAGCGACCAGACCTCAAACAGTCAGATCTCTGTGCTTTAGTGTCATCCCTGGATCAGTAATGCTGACACGCATAGTACTTGAAGGATTTATAACAGAGTAGCAATCACACACTTATTACATTGAATGTCTCAAAAGAGAACTTATTACAATAAAAATGTCTTAAGGCCATCTAATAACGATAACAGTGGAAGGCTTGGAAGATAAGTGAGTCCATCAACTCCAACGGCATCACTGAGTATAGAACCACGACCTAAAGGCACCTTACTCGTCGTCTAAAAAGTCTGCAACATGAACGTTGCAGCCCGAAAACGGGTCAGCACATGAAATATGTTGGCAATGTAACACATAGAGAGTAGTGAACAGAATAGGCTATACTACATGTATATATGGCTGGTGGAAAGCTCTATGGTTACAGTTTTGCGTAAAGTCAGTTTTTCCCTACTTCAAAGGTATAAATTTTATTTAACTATCAAGGTGGTTGTTAAACATTGAGAAGATAGACATCCTCTCAATCCCAATTAAACATCATCATTAAAAACCCAACAAAATTAATTAAAGTAACACGATGAGATTCACATGATAATCCAAGTACTAGATACTCAAAATGTCCATAACCGGAGACACGGCTAATCATGATTAGTTTATACACTCTGCAGAGGTTTGCACACTTTTCCTCACAATACTCGATCTCCCCCGTTGGGATTCTCGCACTACATGGTGTTTGAGAAACGGATGACCGAGATATAGTCTTTCAGAAGCGTTAGCACCTTACAATCGGGTAGACCGTTACACCTACTTTCCCCTACATCTGCTAGTCTACCACTGTAAGAGTTCGCACGACTTAATCAACTATGCTAGAGCCCATAGTAGCTTGTGGCTGCACACGCAAGTTTCTAGCATGAATAATCTCATGATCCCTTTGAGCCTGGTGGCGGTCCATAAAAAAAATAGGCAATCGCTGGAATACCCAGGTGCCTCAGTCCACCCAGATGTGTATTAAGGTTGCCACCTTAAATACACCATTATTTAACAATCTCACATCTGTCATGGATACACTCACCCAATCCACGTCTACTAGCATAACATGGCATAATAAGCAAACGTAGAGTAACTCCCAAGGGTTTGATAATAAAACAGGTAATAGGTACTACCTCATCTACTTCCCAAAACCCACATATTAATTAGATCCTAATCATGCAATTGTTTGAGGGTTGATCTAATGCAATAAAACTGGGTAGTAAAGAGGTATGATCAAAGTGTTACTTGCCTTGTTGATGATCCGTGAAACCTAGAGATTCGAAGTAGCAAGCGGCGCACTCCGGGTACTCTATCGCAAACAAACAAGCATACAATAAGTACTCATCTAATGCACGAGTAAAACTCAAATACGAAATCTAACCAGAAAGTTCAACTTAAGAACTCCGGTTTGCAAAAAGAATCAAATCAAACGAAGCAACGAAAGTCAAACAGCGAAAGAAACAAGCTTTGTTTACTAATCTAGATCTAGGTCAAATTTTACAGATGCAAAAACTTGTTTGAGTTGGTTAAATGGAAAGAGAGTTTCGGGACAAAACTCCAGGCGCTTGAATCGCCTGATTCCGATAAACGAGCGAAAAGATAAACTAGAACGAAAATCGGATCAGAAATCGCGATCAGAAATAATCGCGGAAAACCCAAGAAAAAGAAAAATTGACGAACAGATTAACGAACGAATGTTCCTTATCTGAAACTAAACGGTGAATGCGTCCGTTAAAACGAACGAACGAGCGAACGCTCGCTAAATAAAAGAACCGATAAAACCGATCTAGAAAAAAATAAAACATAGGGTTTTCTAAAAAATCGAATCGGTTTTTCTTAGAAAACCGGGGTGGCGGCGGGCGGCTACGTCGTCAGGGCTCCG
>NC_057806.1:430019760-430027750 GCF_018294505.1 Triticum aestivum
TAAAAGGAGGGGGCGTCCTGGCTTGGGGGAGGGGGCGCCTCAGGAGGCGTGCTCCTCCCAGACTCGGACGGCGGCGGCGATCGGGACTCCGGTCCCGATCCGGTGCGGGAGACGGTGGCGCGGGCGGGCCGGCCTGGCTTGGCTGGGCTTCGGCCCAGTAGGGCACGCGGGAGTTTTTTTAAATAATCCCGCCGAACTAAGAAAATCCTAGAAAAATAAATAAAAATCTAAAAACGCCAAAACAAATTTTCGCCTTCTAAATAAAATATTTAGAACATGATGAACATTTTCTTGGCCCTAAAATGCAGTTTTGAAAACGTGCAATTTTTCCTAAATTCAAATAAAATAGCAAAAACTCCAAAAAGAAACTTATTTGATTTTTTTATTATTAAATCCTAAATATTTTTTTATTTCGGGAAAGTCATTTTATTTCCTCTCTCATATTTTTATTATAGAAATAATTGAAGATAAGATAAATAAAATCAAATGATCCTATTTTCAAAATTTGAGAAAACCCAAATATGAAAATAACGAAATCCCCAACTCTCTCCATGGGTCCTTGAGTTGCATAGAATTTCTGGATCAGGTTAAAAGCAAATAAAATATGATATGCATTGATGATCTAATGTATAACATTCCAAATTGGAAATTTGGGATATTACAAACCTACCCCCCTTAAGATGAATCTCGCCCTTGAGATTCAGGTTGGCTAGAAAATAGGTGAGGGTGGTCCTTCAGCAGTTCTTCCTCTCGCTCCCAGGTGGCTTCATCCTCGGTGTGGTGGCTCCACTGAACTTTGCAAAACTTGATAACCTTGCTGCGGGTGACTCGGCTGGCATACTCGAGAATCTTGACTGGTTTCTCCTCATAGGTCAAATCACTATCCAACTGAATGGCTTCTAGCGGCACTGTATCTCTCAGCGGTATATCAGCCATCTCTGCGTGGCACTTCTTCAACTGGGAAATGTGGAACACATCATGAACTCATGACAATCCTTCGGACAACTCCAACTTGTAGGCAACTTCTCCCATACGTTCCAAAATTTTGTATGGTCCCACAAAATGTGGCGCTAACTTTCCCTTAACTCCAAAGCGCTTAACTCCCCGAAGTGGAGATACTCGAAGATACACTCGGTCTCTGACTTCGTAAACTGTCTCCTTGCATTTAGAATCTGCGTAACTCTTCTGCCTGGACTGGGCTACCTTGAGCCTATCGTGAATCAATTTCACTTTTTGTTCAGACTCCTTAATCAAATCTGGTCCAAACAACTAGCGATCTCCAACTTCATCCCACGATAATGGGGTCCTGCACCTCCTTCCGTACAAGGCTTAGAAAGGGGTCATCTTCAAACTGGATTGATAACTGTTGTTGTAAGAGAACTCTGCATATGGCAAATTGTCGTCCCAACTAGATCCATAATCTAGCGCACAAGCTCTCAGCATATCCTCCAAAATCTGATTGACTCTCTCGGACTGTCCATCTGTCTGCGGTTGAAAAGCTGTACTGAACTCTAGCCTGGTACCCAAAGTTTCGTGCAACTGATTCCAGAACTTTTAGGTAAACTAGGTTCCTCTATCGGATACAATGCTCCTCGGAACTCCATGCAGACATACGATCCTGGTCATGTATATCTTTGCCTACTTAGCACTAGTGTAAGTGGTCTTTACTGGGATGAAATGAGCTACCTTTGTCAAGCGATCGACTACAACCCATATCGAGTCATAGCCTGAACGGGTCCTGGGTAATCCCGTGATAAAATCCATGCCTAGCTTATCCCACTTCCATTTGGGTATCGGCAATGGTTGTAGCAATCCTGCTGGCTTCTGATGCTCTGCCTTTACTCTCTGACATACATCACAAACTGCTACATACTCTGCAATATCCTTCTTCATTCCTGTCCACCAGAAAGTATCCTTCAAATCCAAATACATCTTAGTATTTCCTAGGTGAATCGAGTATGGTGAATTATGGGCCTCTTGCAGAGTCAACTTCCTGATCTCCGGATCATTAGGCACATAAACGCGGTCCTCAAACCATAAGGTATCGTGCTCATCCTCACGAAATCCTTTAGCTGTTCCTTTGCTCATCTTCTCCTTTATAGAGGCAATCTCCTTGTCGGTCTTCTGAGCTTCTCTGATCTTATCCATCAAAGTAGACTGAATCTCCAATGCTACAACCTAGCCTCTTGGAACTATCTCCAAACATAGCTCATGAAGATCCTCGACTAACTCCTTTGGTAATCCTCCGGCCATGAGTGTGTTGACATGGCTCTTACGGCTCAACGCATCGGCTACTACGTTAGCCTTTCCGGGGTGATAATGCAATCTCATATCATAATCCTTGATGAGCTCCAACCATCTCCTTTGCCTGAGATTCAGCTCCTTCTGCGTGAAAATGTACTTCAAACTCTTGTGATCCGTGTACACCTCACAATGGTTTCCAATGAGAAAATGTCTCCAAGTCTTCAATGCATGCACTACGACTGCTCACTCCAAATCAAGTGTAGCATAATTCAACTCATGGGGCTTAAGCTGTCATGAAGCATACGAAACAACTCTTCCCTCTTGCATAAGCACTGCTCCAAGTCCTCGACGTGAAGCGTCACAATACACCTCGTAATCCTTGCGCTGATCTGGCAGAATCAACACTAGCGAGGTAACCAAACGTTTCTTCAACTCCTGGAAACTGGCCTCACATTCCTCAGTCCATTTGAACTTGGTACCCTTCTTCAACAACTCCGTCATAGGTTTTGCAATTTTTGAGAAATTCTCTATGAATCTCCGGTAGTATCTTGCAAGTCCAAGAAAACTCCGGATCTCTCCAACTGTTATTGGGGCTTCCCAATTTGTCACAGTGACAACCTTGGTGGGATCTACTGCTATTCCTTCTCCGGATATAACATGTCCGAGGAATCCAACTTATTTCAACCAAAACTCACATTTGCTGAACTTAGCGTATAACTGATGTTCTCTGAGCTTACCAAGTACCAAACGCAAATGTTCTTTATGTTCTTCTTCATTCTTCGAGTAAACTAGTATATCATCAATGAACACTACGATGAACTTATCCAAAAACTCCATAAACACTTTGTTCATCATGTTCATGAAATATGCAGGTGCGTTAGTCAGACCAAATGACATAACGGTATACTCATACAGCCCGTACCTGGTGATAAAAGCTGTCTTAGGTATATCCTGCTCTCGAACATCAACTGGTGGTATCTTGATTGCAAATCGATCTTGGAAAATACCTTTGCTCCTTGCAATTGGTCAAACAGATCATTGATCATCGGCAGTGGGTACTTATTCTTGATCATCACTTCATTCAATCCTCGATAATCAACAACCATCCTTAACGATCCATCCTTCTTTTCCACTAGAAATATTGGCGATCCCCAAGGTGAAGAACTTGGGCGAATATATCCCTTATCCAGTAACTCCTTAATCCGCTTCTTAATCTCCTCCAAATCCTTTGCAGGCATTCTATACGGTCTCTTAGATATTGGTCCTGTGCCTGGCAAAAGCTCAATCAAAAACTCAATGTCCCTATCCGGTGGCATGCCTGGCAACTCTTCTGAAAATACATCCAGAAAATCCTTTACCACCGGTACTTCCTCCTGTACAACTCCTGTTAGGGAATTTACTTGAGTCCTATTCGGCACATGCCGTGATACATACTTGATCCTTCTTCCTTCTGGGGTGGTAAGCAAAATCGACTTACTAGCGCAATCGATGTTTCCTCCATACATCGATAGCCAATCCATACCCAGAATTACATCCAAACCTTGTGATTCCAAAATGATTAAATACGAGGGGAAAACATGCATACCTATACTCAATGGCACTTGAAAACATCCTCGACTGGCCATATACTCCGCTCCTGGTGAGCTTACTAACATAGGTGTTCTAAGAACTTTGGTGGGCAGTTTATACTTATCCACAAATCCCCTTGATATGTATGAATGCAATGCACCAGTATCGAAAAGAACGATTGCAGTAAATGACTTAACCAAAAACTTACCTATTACTGCATCTGGCTGGGCTTCAACCTCCTCCACGTTAACGTGGTTCACCTGTCCCCTGTTGAAAGGGTTCGGCTTCTTTCCTGAGCTTCCATTGCCATTTCCATTCTGGACTTCAGGACATTCATTGGCGTAATGTCCAGTCTTCTGGCACTTATAGCAAGTGACTTGGCTCAGGTCTCTCTTGGCTGGGGTTGACGGTTTGGTACGGTTCTGGCCGTTGCTTCCTCCATTCCCGTTACCATTCTTGGGGCCATTATGATTGTGCGAGCCACCTCCTCCATGGGTATGCTGGAAATGTCCTCCTGATTTCGGGGTAAAACGTGGCTTCTACTGAGCTCCAGAATTGTACTTCCCTTGTCCATACTTCCTCTTGCGGTTCTCAATCTGATGCTGCTTCCCTTCAATCATGAGAGCTCTATCTACCAACTCCTGGTAGTTGTTAAAAGTTGCTACCATCAACTGCATGCTCAGCTCATTATTCAGTCCTTCCAGAAACTTCTCCTGCTTAGCTGCATCTATAGCAACATCATCTGGGGCATAACGTGCTAGCTCACTAAAGTCATCCACATATTGGCCAACGGTCCGTCCTCCTTGGCGCAAGTTGCGAAACTCACGCTTCTTCATGGCCATAGCTCCTGCTGAAACATGGGCAGTACGGAAAGCCTGCTGAAATTGGTTCCATGTCACCGTGGCTATAGGGTAGGTGACAGTGTAATTCTCCCACCATGATGCTGCTGGTCCATCCAACTGATGTGCGGCAAAGCGCACCTTCTCAGCATCAGTACATCCTATAGTGGTTAACTCCCTTCCAATCTTGCGGAGCCAATCATCTGCTACTATAGGCTCGGTGCTACTAGAGAACACCAGTGGATTCAGCCTAAGAAAACGGGTTAAGTGATCAATAGGCGGTGGCGGTGGTGGGTTGTTGTTGTTATTGTTGTTGTTCCCCTGATTCTGATTCTGGACTAGCAACTGCATCAACGTATTCTGCTGGTGGATCAACTGAGTGAGCTCCGGTGGAAATGCAAATCCATTGTCACGTCTCGGAGGCATTTGATGGGTTTAGAAAAGATGAGAATATAGGATAGAATGAGGTCTAGACAGAAAACACTACCCATATGCACATGAGGCAAATGCAAACAAAATCACTTCATTCAATCAAACAAGGGCATACAACGGTCTATCTATCATTACAAAAGTGCTCGGGCTATACTAGATACATGGGAGAATACTACTACTGATATGGTGGTCGACTAGAAAAACTGCTCCGATGAAGACTCCATGATATCTGCTCCAGCTTCATCAACATAGTCATCATCGCTATCGTCTGGGTCCGAGTCGGTGTCGTCGATGATGATGTAGTTCTCTGGACAAGTGCAATCATCTTCTCCTCCAGTTGCGGGAAATCCCATGAACACTTTTAGCTTCTTCTTCAGATCATCATTCTTCTCCACTAGTGTTGCTATTTCCTCCTCATATCCATCGCGTGTAGACTTGAGTTCTTCCTCCAGCTCTGTGATCTTGGTCATGGCCTTCTTCAAGTCTATCATGCCTGCGCACATCTGGTTCTCCTGGCGTCGAATGTGCTGGTTTAACTCCTGGATGAAAGCTGCAATTGATCTATCCTTCCTGGTGTTGATCATCTCCCATTTCTCATCTCGGTGCCCACAAATCTGGTAGATAGTATCCTTGAGATCCTTGTGGTAAACTTCTCCAATGCGCCCCATAGTGATGTGGGCTGCCATGCTCTTTCCTAGACTCCAGGTTGGTGCATCAAAGCAAAACTCTATGGGCTCAGTGACGGGCATGAACGTCCTTCCTGGAACTTGAACTTGAACCGTCCAGCACTCCTCTTCAGGTAAAGTGGCGTTGTAGGTCCCGATGAAGCTTGGTACTCCGATGTTCAGGTATCTAGTGACTTCCTTCAAGTGACGTTCAAAGGGTGTATCTTCATCCGGTTGTGTGAACTTGTTCCTTGCATCTACCATCCTAAAAGAGTAGAAAAGATGAGGAGTCAAAAATGAGAAGAGTGAGTAGTGATCTAGGGCTTTTAGCTTAGTGGTCATGTCCTACTATCAGCGTGTGCTCTGATACCATCTTGTAGCGACCAGACCTCAAACAGTCCGATCTCTGTGCTTTAGTGTCATCCCTGAATCAGTAATGCTGACACGCACAATACTTGAAGGATTTATAACAGAGTAGCAATCACACACTTATTACATCGAATGTCTCAAAAGAGAACTTATTACAATAAAAATGGCTTAAGGCCATCTAATAATGATAACAGCGAAAGGCTTGGAAGATAAGTGAGTCCATCAACTCCAACGGCATCACTGAGTATAGAACCACGACCTAAAGGCACCTTACTCATCATCTGAAAAGTCTGCAACATGAACGTTGCATCCCGAAAACGGGTCAGCACATGGAATATGCTGGCAATGTAACACATAGAGAGTAGTGAACAGAATAGGCTATACTACATGCATATATGGCTGGTGGAAAGCTCTATGGTTACAGTTTTGCGTAAAGCCAGTTTTTCCCTACTACAAAGGAATAAATTTTATTTAACTATCAAGGTGGTTGTTAAACATTGAGAAGATAGACATCCTCTCAATCCCAATTAAACATCATCATTAAAAACCCAACAAAATTAATTAAAGTAACATGATGAGATTCACATGATAATCCAAGTACTAGATACTCAAAATGTCCATAACCGGGGACACGGCTAATCATGATTAGTTTATACACTCTACAGAGGTTTGCGCACTTTTCCCCTCAAGACTCAATCTCCTCCGTTGGGATTCTTGCACTATATGGTGTTTGAGAAATGGATGACCGAGACATAGTCTTTCAGAAGCGCTAGCACCTTACGATCGGGTAGACCGTTACACCTACTTTCCCCTACATCTGCTAGTCTACCACTGCAAAAGTTCGCACGACTTAATCAACTATGCTAGAGCATATAGTAGCTTGTGGCTGCACGCGGAAGTTTCTAGCATGAATAATCTCATGATCCCTTTGAGCCTGGGTGGCAGTCCATAAAAAAAATAGGCCATCGCTGGAATACCCAGGTGCCTCAATCCACCCAGATGTGTATTAAAGTTGCCACCTTAAATAAACCATTAATTAAGAATCTCACATCTGTCATGGATACACTCACCCAATCCATGTCTACTAGCATAGCATGGCATAATAAGCAAACGTAGAGTAACTCCCAAGGGTTTGATAATAAAACAGGTAATAGGTACTACCTCCTCTACTTCCCCAAACCCACATATTAATTAGATCCTAATCATGCAATTGTTTGAGGGTTGATCTAATGCAATAAAACTGGGTAGTAAAGAGGTATGATCAAAGTGTTACTTGCCTTGCTGATGATCCGTGAAACCTAGAGATCGAAGTAGCAAGCGGCGCACTCCGGGTACTCTATCACAAACAAACAAGCATACAATAAGTACTCATCTAATGCGCGGGTAAAACTCAAATACGAAATCTAACCAGAAAGTTCAACTTAAGAACTCCGGTTTGCAAAAAGAATCAAATCAAGCGAAGCAACAAAAGTCAAACGGCGAAAGAAACAAGCTTCGTTTACTAATCTGGATCTAGGTCAAATTTTACAGATGCAAAAACTTGTTTGAGTTGGTTAAACGGAAGAGGGTTTCGAGACAAAACTCCGGGCTCTTGAATCGCCTGATTCCAATAAATGAGCGAAAAGATAAACTAGAACGAAAATCGGATCAGAAATCGCGATCAGAAATAATCGCGGAAAAACCCGAGAAAAAGAAAAACTGACGAACAGATTAACGAACAAACGTTCGTTATCTGAAACTAAACGGTGAACGCGTTCGTTAAAACGAACGAACAAGCAAACGCTCGCTAAATAAAAGAACCGATAAAACTGATCTAGAAAAAAAATAAAACCTAGTGTTTTCTAAAAAAACCTAATCAGTTTTTCTTAGAAA